>NC_143390.1:43549318-43700833 GCF_980474605.1 Leiobunum rupestre
AAATAACGGTTAAAAAAATGATAAAAGTAATAAGGTTGAAATGAAAACAACCAAAAAAAGGTCCAAAATATAAAAAAAAACATATATAAATAAAACCACCGTACAACAACCTCAAACGCCGCAGGAACGTTCTTTTCACTATATTAAAACCCTCTTCGAAAGGTGGAATAGAATAATACCACCAACATATGCCCAGAGTACCGCGAGGGAGTATATAAAAAAAAATGCTTGATGGTACAGAGGGTTTTCCAAGATTGGGTGGGGGTGTTTTCACTGAAGGACTTCGCGAAGAAAAAGCGGGAAAACTACTCTAACGTAAAAAAATAAAATAAAAAACAAAATAAAAATAAAAAATAAAATAGCATTAAACGAACCAAGGCTTAAGAAAGTGTTATATACTATATTTAAAGGCGAAAAAGCCCTAAAAAACGCGGGAAGAAAAGCCACGCCCTGGGTCGTGACGACTAGCGGCCGGTCCGAGAACTATAAACCAGGAAGCGGGTTTTTTTTCTTAACAGTATCCGTAGAGAAAGGGCAAGCGAAAACCGTGATTTTCAGGATTTTAAACTTTAAAAAAAAAAGGTTTTGAAAAATGGAAACAAAAAAAGAATGTCGGGATTTTCTGGTAGAAAATGCGGTCAAGTGAGCTTGTAGAGAGAGTGTAATAAAAGAAGCGAGGTTTAAACCGTTAAAATATTTTCGTCGTAAGAAAAAAGGGCTGTTTCTGAAGCTAGCTGGCTCCGTAATCTTTGAGGCGTAAGGTACAAAAGAGCCCGAACCTCGTCCGATCTTATGAGGTCGGCAGAGAAGGACCAGCGCGCGAACAAGCGTAATGCTCTAAATTAGCTCCGAGATAATCATAAAAAAATGAAGAGAATTTTCTTTCCGGTCCGAAGAAAAACAAAAGAAGTGAAAGTGAAGACAAAACTTGCAGGGGACGCGCCTGTTTTTGTAGCGCTAAAAATCACTCACCCTGCCTACTCTGGTTTACCTTAACGACTTAAGCCTTGGTTCGCGATTTGACGAATGAAGATTGAAGTGTTCCACTTTTTTGTCGAGGGTAATTTAAACTTAAGATTTCGGCAAAGGGTTACGCCGCTAAAAGATTGCTGAGAAAATATCTCGGAAAATAAAATGGTGGAAATAATAGTTATTACCGCGTTGGAACTGGATTGACTTACCGAGGGAACTAGGGAAATTTCTCTGTTACCAAATTCCGCGCAACGAAGTGACACGCACTCGGACCAAATTGATATTCTTACGTAAAATTAAATATAATTTTTTGACGAAATTCGCGTAGAATTATGAACTAGTAAAATTTCAGAAATTCAAAATATATCACCGTATACCGTCTGCAATTTACGTAAGAGTCATCTCTTGCCAATAATTGGACGATCATTTAATGTTGATTTTTAAATTACTTAAATTTCGTTTAAGAGATGGTCCTGATGGCAATTGAAAACGTGTATTTAAACATTTTAAAATGAAAACTAAAATTGTAAGGCAACATTTTTAATACGGGTGTCCCGTTTGGGAATTGCGGCTAAGCCAGGCTTAACAAACTGTACAGATGACATTTAAATGATACGGTAGTACCATATAATGTTCCTCCGTTGAAGTCAACACTTAAAAGACGTAGTTTACTTTCATTATTAATAACATTACGTAAGTACGTTGGGATTAAATTTTTAAGTCAATGTAAGTCCGCGCATAAATAAGACGCAATCATAAATAACAATATTGAGAATCTTAGCTTTACACTGAGAATTTGGTGTCTTTGAAAAACACATCCGATCATGGGAAGATTTCCGAACGAAGCCTAACAAACATCGTCATCTTGGAGATTATCTGTCGCGACATTGGAATGGCAATCCCCGTAGATCATGTTTCATGTTTACCAAAGAGCCCCGTATACCTACTGTCCCCATGATCGTACTTGCGGACCGAGATGGGACCGAGATTAGGGGAGGATCTTAAGTCGATCTTGTCAGACTGGATGGGCCGTTTTTGTAAGGCCCACAGACGAAGTACGCTTGGGACTCTAAAATCGCGATCTACGATAGTACCCCGGTGGACAGAGACGGGAAAATATGCCAGCGGATAATCTTGGAACTTCTTTAAAAACGCCACAGAAAAATTATGGACTGGAAAAAATACATATATACACGCGTTCCAGCAGTCGTAATCTATTAAATTTCAACATTCTACACCAACAGACAAGAATATTTATATTATTATTATTTACTTAAAAGTGGCTTGTCAACGCGTCGGATTGTTTTCTTCAATTTTCTTTCGGTTATACTTAATCATATCTTAATTGTTTAAACGGGACAGATTTTGGATTTATATCAACATTTTTATCGGAAAATAAATCGTAGTATTTTAGGTTATCTAAGTAATGGAAAATATATTTCAATTATAATTCTCTATACGCTTGTATGCTAGAAATCAATCGAGATCCTGTAGATTTCTAAAATTACAAAATAAAAGACGAAAGAAAAACGAACCAGAAAAATAGCGAAAATGCGGCCGCGGTCAAACTTCCCGTAGACACTTTTACCAAAAGTATATAGCTACCCGACAGTAGGGTTGTCTGATTTAAATCAATTTGATTTAAATCAGTGATTTAAATCGCGATTTAAATAAAGTAATTTAAAAAATATATATTTAAGTCACGTATTATACATAAATGTATTTATGAAAATGTACGAAAGTAGGTTCTTTAGAAATTTCAATTCAGAGAAAATGCAATTAAATTTTATTATTAATTAACAATTCAATTTAATACAGACTAATTTAAACTACAGTTAACGTTATCACTGCAATTAAATTATTACTCAATTTGTCAATAAAAACAGGCATAAATCTTAAAATTTTTATAAAAATCCGATTTATTAACAGCAGAATGTCTTTTAAATATATTTTTGTTTCGTGATATCTATCAATTTCATTGAGATGTATAAATTAATAAAAAATCAGTTAAATCAATAAATAAAAAATCAGTTAAATCAATAAAAATCCGACTTAAATAAATAAAAATCCGACTTAAATAAATTAAATCGATTTTTTAGATTTTTTAAAAAAATCAAAAATATCAACAATCCTGACCGACAGGGTGTCAGTTAGTTTTAACGTTATACACCATAATACGGTGCCTCTAGATAGAAAAATACACGGGTTCTGGCACGAGCTCACGATGATGACTCGACAGAAAAAAGTACTACGCTTAATCACGGTCTGAAATCCACTAAAAATATGTGGTCATTCCCAATCTGGATCTCAGTAAAATATTAACATTGAAACTTATGTGAAATGTAATTATTAAATAGGTTAAAGGAGAACTGTCACCAAAACCAATTACGAGGTTTTTTTTACAGAAAGGTAGAAAATATATTAATAATTATGTCCCTGAAATTTTATAGTTATTGGAAAAGTATTTAAAAAGTAACGCAACTTTTTCCGCAACCTACAGCAAATGGCTTAAAAAAATTCAGAAATCGCGGTTGAACCTACGTGCAGCGCCAAAAGAATAAAGTGGCAAAAATTTGAGAAAGGGTGGCGTGTAAGGCGTATTAAAAACACGATTAACTACAATATACCAATATAACTAGGTTAAAAAGCCAAGGAGAATGTCGTAGCGGACGACAGTTCCGACCGAAAAACGATAAAACCGGGAAAACAATATTTCGTTCACGAGATGGCGCTGCAACCAAGCGATTTTGAAATTTTCAAGTCGGGGGGGGGGGGGGGATAAAACACGAAATTTGGTTGCTTATAATAAATCAATTACTGGCAATATTAACATGAATTTTTTTGTATAACCATTTTCGGACGTCCTCTATCCATTTAAATGGTTTTTAACCAATTTTAGGGTGGTGACAGTTCTCCTTTAAGAGTAAAGTTTAATATGAACGTCAGAATACGTTTAAAGAGAAGGCGCTCAACCTCTGCAATTGGCAAACCACGACAACGGATGTCCCTCGGGCCAGCGTCCAATCCATCGACCTGCCAGGAAACGATTGGCAATCCTTGGTGGCGTTCGTTTTTAGGGAAGAGCCCCACCCAGAACGAGCCCTTCGGAATCGAAACAGACAGCCGAGGCCAACCTCGTGTCCCATATTGCACTTTCTACAACAATAATTGATCTCCAAAATAAATAAGTTTTCGCTATATCGCGGCACTCGGATACATTCCAGTGGTAATAAGAAAATAAAATGCGGTTCAAGGATATCCCAACTTCTCATATTATTCGCCATTATAGATTTCAATCTCGATATAC
Source organism: Leiobunum rupestre (assembly GCF_980474605.1). Classification (NCBI taxonomy): domain Eukaryota; kingdom Metazoa; phylum Arthropoda; class Arachnida; order Opiliones; family Sclerosomatidae; genus Leiobunum; species Leiobunum rupestre. The sequence goes on from NC_143390.1 coordinate 43,553,598, forward strand.
TTCCATTTCAAATCAGGCGACTGAATTTCATTACAGCCCAACTTTTAAATATCGAACGTGGAAGATTGGGGTAAAATCATTCCTTTTTACGGGGCACAAAAGATTTTTTATAATAATGAAAGTACACCCCAATTTCACCCAATTAATATAACTTTTTTATATTCACGATAACGTCAGTCTTAGATTCTTAAATTAAAAAATGGTTTAGTAATAAGTGAAATTGATCAACGTAAATAGCTATATGGGAGCTTAAAAGGGGTTATATTTTTACCGTTAATTAACCACGTAGCGAGTCTACACCCTTTTTTTGAAAGTCCCAGAAAAAAACTAATTTATAGTTCGATTTATATAGCTTTAAGAAAATGTAGGGGTTTAAAATTCCCCCAGAGGGGACGAATTTGGTGGGTGTATATAGTGGATATTTGACCCCCGACCAACCTAACCCAGATATTTCTCGCTTATTAAGAGCCACATTAAGTGATGAGGAGAACAAACTCGCCTTCGCAACAAAAGAAAATTGAAATGAAATTTCAAATATTAAAAGGCCAATAAAACGGAATAAATTAACTACCTCATTTTGTATTTTGGCAAGAATTTTGATTTAAATTTCACTCTAGTATTGGCCAGTGTTTTAACTGGGTTCGAACGAAAATTTCTGATCTAAAATCCCTGACTTTTCCAGGTTATCCCTGTCCAATTTTGGCCAATATTTCTGACCAATTTTGGCCAATATTTCTGACCTTTTTGGTTATATTTTTGGACATTTTTTTATTATTTTAGGTCAAAAATTCTTTGTTAATGTGTGGTTTGGTTGACTAATTAAAATCCCTGATTTATCCCTGACTTTCTACGAAATTATTTAAATCCCTGACATTTTCCCTCCATTTTACAGATCCTTAATTTATCCAGGTTTTTCAGGATATCCAGGTTCTGTACGAACCCTGTTTAACTACAATTTTCCGTAGACCTTTTTTGTTTAATATTGGTAATATTATATTTTTAAAATATTTTTTTTTAAATTTCGGTTGATTTTTAATTTCGAAAACTTATTAATTTTGGTCATCCATTAATTACGGTTTTATAATTTCGCCATATGATGACGTCACGTCAAAGTTAACTAAATCGCTTCACCACTACATTTATAGCAACATTACACGTATACTGGTAAATTATTTTTAAATCTCAGTAGCGCGTGTATACGAAAGGTGACATATAAAGTTAAAATACCGAATGATAATATTCCCCGTTTGCTAAAGCAAACAAAGTGAATTCGGGTAGCTTCCAAGTAACGTGTTCATTTCTATAATATCCCAATCACGCCCTTCCTTCGAACGATGGCCGTCATCTTCGTAATATTTTTGCCGAAACGTTATTAACGCATTACTCCCCCGAAACTCGTAAAAACAAAACCATGTTGACACTTCGAATTTCGAAGTTAAGCAGTCGTCAAAAATACACGGCGATCCAATAATCGATGAAAGATGCAAACGCTACAGCGCCCGAGAATAAATATCGTGCCACGAACCATCAACAGAACGATTTCGACACTATTCAAATCGAAAGTGATTCTGCAGTAAGCTCGGTTCAAAGTCAACGGTCCCATGCGCCGTTAAGTTACAACGTATATGTTATGATACATTAGTTAAGACTTAAGAGTGACCGGTATTTAGGGGCCACCCTTTGCAACCATAAATAACCCGAACATTTTGGCACCACTCCCAACCATGTCGCAACCGAGAAAGAGAGAGGTTGCCCGCTTCTTCGAGTTGCTTGATGAGCCGAATCCATCGCGGCAAGGACCAGCATGTTAATCAGATGCCCCCAAAGATTTTTGGAGTGATGGACTCGGGACGAAAGGTCCAACCTAAGAAAGTTTAGTTTTCCGCGGCGGGGCGTCACCTCTCTTAACGAAACGCCGAAAATCTTCCGCCTCTACAACGGGCCAACAAGGCCCTGCATGCGCCACCTCGGCGTAGGCGGCCCAGCCAGCCCCGCAAAAGAGTTGCCTTCGAATTTTAGCAGGAGGGAAGAAGATAAAAACGAATTATTCTAAAACTAAAAATTTCATATACAACCGCGAAATTTTCTTTATTAAATGTTTTATAAAGTACTTTAAACAAGATGCTTAAGTTCCTATATTGAACATTTTCCAACGGACTATCTAATGTAAGATTTCACGAGGTCGAAGCGATAATAGTTAAGCGCGTATAAATTTAATACACGCTTTCAATTGACAACAGAACCATTTTCCAGTCAGGTTTTCACCTGCGGAAAAAAGCGTATCAGGAAGAAGAGCCAACAATTTTTGCGCAAAGAGGTCTCTGACGTCAATGGAAAGGGCATAATTATTTGGTAACTTATCTTTACAGTACAACTATCACTTAAATTTGACTACTTTCCAAGACAATGGTAAGGATTCTACTATAGAGCAACTGATGGCCAATAAATCTCAGAATTCTTAGTATACCATCATCTTTAAGAAGAGTATAAGGTTGTGTAGTTTTTACTTAAGTTTATCGTATAGAGTTAGAGTAATTACAGTGTAACCTGACACTATGTCATCCAATATTTTTACCATAGAGAGTAACACTGTACAAAATGGCGGCCATAGGGTACTGCCTTGCCCTTTTAAACCACCTGTGTTTCCCCGTAACCATAGAGGAACTATCCCGTAACACAAACGACACACTCGCTCGTTCTTCCAAACTTACAATACACGGGTGCTTTACTGGAAAGCACTGGCCTGTTAACAACAACCTTTTGTTGCAATTTTTAATTTTGGGATTTAAAGCTACAGATCGGGCTTAAATTAAATTTAATCATTTGTGGCGAAAAACAAGCCGTATTTAAAAAAACCTTCACATACGGCGCGTAACCACGAAAAGAGATACAGGAAAAACGGCGGCTACAACATACGCAATATCTCAAAGTTAATACAGGGTAATTTTAAGGTGCAAGGTAAAATACAAGGAAAAATGATTTTTGGCGCTTTCAAAGTCTCAAGGATGGAAAAGCGAAATGTTGGAAGTTAAAGAAAAGAGTTTAATACGTATAATGTATATACGGGCCAAGGACTCAAAGAAAAACTCATAAAAATATCCCCATTTTTCGCGCGACGCGATGATATCAATAATAATTGCCTGATTTTTTTTGGGCTATTTGGCGGTTAGGATAAAAATAAATTTACGTTTTAGTTCAAACATACCATTTTAAGCTACGAAAGCAATGTTTATTTTTTGCCTACTACCCGCGAACAACACGCAACCTTATTTCGATACGAGATGGGCGTTTTGTGATTTCGCGGAAACTGAAGAAAAAATACTTGGTAAAAGGGGGAAATTTATGCTCGGATATTTTGGAGCGCCGTGTTTGACAGTCGGGGAAATATCAATAATGTAAACAGTGTATATCTTAGCGAATGTGAGGAGAAAAACGCACATTTAGAAAGGAAAACAGTTTCACGTTCTGAACATGCACGGAATTATCGGAATAAACAGAAACCGGGATTGGCGTTAAAGAAACTAAGCGTGGATTAAAAATGATCTTAAATTAAACAATAAAGACAAACACCTTTTGCCGTTCTAACGGTTATCGACTTAAAAACTAGCACAAAAAAATGCGGAATTTACACGCTGGGAATTTTATTAGCTTACAAATGTCACGTTTAAATTCTTATTAAAACGAATAAATTTTCCATAATTTTTATTTCAATAGACGCTTAAATAAAACCTGTTCAGCGATTTGCCTAGAAGTAGTAATACAGAGAGCCAGGATATACTTAAAGCTAGGAGCAACAAACACAAGAGGAACGCAGCTAGCCTTTAAACACGCTAACGCAGTGTTGTGTACAACTTTCATTGGACTAGCCTTTTCGCTGAACGTTTTACGGAAAGGTGGAAGACAATTTCCGAATTTTTCCCTTCCGACTGCAGAAGGCGCTAAAGCGTCTAACCAATGAGAAATGTACACAAGAAAATGCACGACTTTTGACGGCTTGCGTTCTCCTTGCGTGGGGTGCTGTTTTTGTGGCACCTAGCTTAAAGCGTGATATTTTAAAGCGAGAGCTGCTTAATATTTCAACATAGAAAGGCTCGTTCAATTTCGCTCGCGCCTCCTGAGGGAAGAAAATGCACGCGCGCTTTCAACTTTAGCCTTACGAATAAAACTAACATAAACACGTGACTATTTTATTCAGTGACTCGCGCATGCGCGTAGGGGAGGAAAGGAAAAGAGAGCGGCATTTATTGAAGCTTATGCTGTTAGAGAGTGAAAAGGATTGGAATGTTGATTTCATTGAAGTCATACTACATTTATAACACAAACCGTAGTAATGGCAATTCAAATAATCAACTACCAAAAAAAATATACCAGTAGAGTACCGTAAACCAATTATTATACAGTAAGTCGATTCAAACTTTGAAATTATTGTAATAAAATTTTAAATTATATTATTTTCTTTTAGAATGGGGCAAACATTTCGCAATTGACTCTCCTTCCGAATACAAAAAAAAGTAATAATAATAATATAATAATTAGAAGCGCATTATTAACCGAAATAAAGAAACAATCATATCGGAAATAATTTCACTTTCCATAATAATTTATGAGAACGGGGGAGGGCGGAAATAAATGTGGGATACATTAAAAAAAAGTAGGCTTATCATGAAATTACGCAATGAAATTCAGGTGGCCCAGTAACTCAAAAAGCCACGGTATAAAATTGAAAAAAGTAATACTTATATATTTTTCCCGTTACCAAATACCTCTACATTTTACCGCATTTTATATCAAGGTATTTACTATAATTTCCTAGCGAATATCGCATCAAATTACAGATTTGCAGTCATAGAAAACATTATTTAAGGCTGGTTGAGAATTTTAGATTACTAAAATTTAAATCGGATTACCGGAAGCGAATACGATAAACCTAACGCATTAAAAACACGACTTTTCCTTCTCTCTATTTTCTGTGGCGTAAATTATGGCCAGTGGCTCTACTAAAAATGTACATTATTAATTAATCATTTGAGAAGCTCGCAAACTTTGTATTTATTAAAAAGTACGAAAGTAGGTTCTTTAGAAATTTCAATTCAGAGAAAATTAAATGAAATTTCAGTATTAATTAATAATCCAATTTAATAAAGATTAATTTTAAACTATAGTTTAAGTTATTGTTGCAGTTAAATTATTTATCAAATTAACAAGAAAAACCGGCATCACAACCTTAAAAAATCAATAAAATCAATTCAATAAAAATCCGAATTATTAACAGCAAAATGTCTCTTAAATAAACTTTTGATTCATGATATCTATCAATTTCATTGAGAAGAATAAATGAAAGTGTAAAAAATAAATGATAAATCAAATCACAAATCAGTTAAAAAAATATTTATCAAATTTAATTAAAAACCAAAGTTCATTTGATTAAATCCCGTTTTAACGGTTAAGAGTCTTTCCCACTTTAGCGTCCAAAATAAAAGAAAAGCATAAATGAGCGTTTCTAACGGACCAGGTTTTTTGGAGGACTGCATCCATGATCCGGTCTTTCTAACGGATGTTAATGACGGGAATAAAAAAAACGAGACAAAAATTAGACATTTCTTTTTTTCACTTTGTGAATAGAGTCGAACGTTTCGTGCGCAAAAGAGGTGGAAACTAGATGGTATTACGTTGGAACCAGAGAGACAGGGAGATAAGGATGGGGTCCACGAAGGATGCTCTCAAGGTCGCGTTCGACGCAATTTCCCATCCAGAGGGGAACGGAACGGAAAATGATTTTCATAATTGTCTATCGAAGTTTCGCGACGTACGAGGCGCGAATGAGAGAGGGTTTGGACTAAAACATCAAAGGGTGATGTGTAAAACGGAACAAGCAAAACCACGACGGATCCCTCGGGTGTAAACTCGCGTGCCGACGCGAATTAACGCGGTTTTTTGGCCGTGATGACTGTCAACTTTTCCCCGGTTTGTAGTGTGTCCCCACCGAGGGTCTGGTTCGAACCTACAAACAGGATTTGGACGATAAAACCCTAATCTATATCATTAAAATGGGGCCGTGTTCACAATCGACATGGCTAAGAATTTAAAGACGAATTCACACACTTAGACTATAGGTGAACTCATTTCTCCAAATTGAATGTGACGGCGATCCCGTGGGGGCTCCGGGGCTCGAGCCCCCACAGGGAAAACAAACGAGGGCAGAGCCCCCACAGAAATGAAATTGAGAAAAAATAGCAATCAGCGAAACATTTATAATCCCACGGTATTTATTTGTGTCCGAATTCAGTCTTTTAACAGAAGTTATTTTGAGATTGGAGATGCGAGTAGAATGAAGATGATATAACCGTAAAATTGATTTCGATAGATTCGTCCCAACAGAAAATCACCGCGTCGTGAACCCTATTTTAACTAAAATACCTTCGTAAAGTATGTGGCCAAGAAGGGCTTAATTATCTAGCCATGTACGCAGATATTTTTCTAAAGATATTGACTTAACTTTTATTATCAATGTATTCATTGACGGATGAGATATCAGAAAGAACACTTTTATAAAAAAAATAAAGTAATACAAATTTAGAGCTGTACATTTTCTTGCTTACTCTGTCTTTCACTGGTAGCTGGTTGCTTGCATAGCACATGTGTCTTGCAGCGAGCCAGCTTCCAGTGAAAGACAGAATAAACCGAATAATTATGTAGTCGGCCTTTAAGTTTGAAGTATATGAATTTTTGGATAAAACAATAAATCAGCCCAAGTCATCTAGCGATTTTTAAGCAGGTGGCCGGGTTACAATGCGTAGGAGGGTGGTGCCAAGCCCTTCATGCCACGCGAGCCAACAGCTCCCTACACCCGTGCCCCCACAGAAATGTTTTCCAATCGCCACCGCTGTAGCCTGTTAGAAAAACCTACAAGTAAATAGCAAGCTTTGATTGCGTCAATAAAATATCTCGTTAAATTGAGTTGAATAAATCAAGATCCAAATAAATTGTAGCAACACCCGTTTCTTCGACACGGTTAATTTAAGATTTAAACAGCATCAGACGCTAGAAGAAATTACAGGCCTGATACTCACTTACACAGTATAGAATTTAGTGAGTTTAGTGACGAAACATTTTAAAAAAGTGACCGAAAAGTAACTGAAAATCTACCAAAAATGGTAAAACAAATACTGTTTTATTGCGTTTTTTACTAGTTACACAACCAAAATAGTAACTATATAACCATAGGAATTTATATCACTTGGAATAATTCCACTTCTACAAAGGTTTTATCACTAATAGCTTTTTTCAACCGCTAATTTGCTAATTAATAAAATTAAAAGCGAACGGAGTTTGATTATGTTTTATTATTTGTCCAAAAAGGGTTCAATGCTAAGGAAATCTAAAAATTCGAAAAATGTGATAAATAGTAATTAATTTTGGGAAAAGTGACGTTTCATCAGGGGGTAGGTACATTTGTTCGAATTTCAATCGTCCGAACGGTGGAACAAATGTTCGAATTTCATTCGTCCGAACCGCCGAAATAACAAATGTTTCAATTGTTCGAATTGGAGAACTTATTTCTTTCATTCGTCCGAATCGGTAGCATCACTTTCTGTCGCTAAATTAGTATTTCTTATTGCTGTTTTTTTTTGGTCCGGATATAAGCATTATAATGTCTAATCATTTTATCCTATTATGTCCATTTTTCCTTTGGCTGATATAGTAAGTGGGAATTGCGTTGAATGTTGTGGATATTTTAGGTTAGGTTAGGTTAGGTTCACGTTAATGTTACTATTTTCTTATATTAACAATATTTAAAAAAAAACAACCAATTCCTAATGTTCGAAAAAACGGACAAACGATTATTCGAACAAATGAAATTCGCCAGTAAAGTTAACATAAATTGAACGAATAAATCACCAACAAAAGTTGTGATACATTTTTCGGGCAAATGAAATACGTTTTCGGACATACGATCCTGTTTTCCGGCATTCGGACAAATGATCATTCGGACATTTGTACCACCGTTCGGACGAATGAAATTCGAACAAATGTACCCAAATCTTCATCAGCTAGGCTAATACCCAAGGCACCACCTTAGGCCCAAGTCATCAAGCGACTTATAATGACAGATTTAAAAAAAAAGAGTTATTTTAAGTAAGAAAAGTGACTCAGTATCAGGCCTGAAATTCCTACTACGCTGTGGCTGAACACAGTCGAAAACATGAAACTATTATCTAAAATGAAGGAGCATCTCCAACTGAAAACATCATTTATCCAGAAGAAAGTAGCCAGTCCCTTCGACTATTTCCCCGTCCATGATTGACATAATCGCCGTCGCAATGTGACACAAACGCGACGGAGTGGCGGTTAGGGAGGGAGGGGGTGGCTAACAGGTAAAAGAGCGGGCTCTCATTAAGATCGTATATAAACAAAACAACAGGTTTTTCGTGGAAATTAGGCGCGAAAGGAGCCGTATCTGGAAAAGCATGAATGAAGCGAGATATCCCGCTAAATGAATGAAAAAGCTCAGTATTTATCAAATGTCGCCCCGGAGCGAACAGCGGTTATCTCTCTCGGTCTGTTATTCATTTCTCGCTGCTTCGAGCGAAGGCATTGGTGACTGAGCTCCCGCGAGCGCTCTTGGGTTCTTAAGAAGTCGGGCCCCGAGGCGATCCACATCCGGTCTCCCAGACGATTTTGAAAGGCGATTACGGCGCTGCCCACCGATCATCGGATGCCAAACCGGAAATTAAAGGCACTCAAACCCCTCCCGTACACTCATTAATGATTAAAACATCGACGGTTTTTTTATATAAATCTATCGCGATAGCGCCTAAAAGTGAACGGTTAGAAAATCATAGATAATATAACGTAATAAAAAGGATGTGCGTTTTTTTTTTTCAATCTCTATATTCACCCTAGAGCTGAAATTAGCTTTACGCGAGTACGGAGTTAAATGATAGTTCCACCACAGGTACTCGAGATAGTATAGGCTATTCCTAAATTGCTTAAGATGTGCGCGTTTCTTTATATAGCGGGTTCGTTTCAAGTTGAATTTCAATTAAGGAATTCGGTTGAAAATTAAAATTCAAAAATCGTTTTCGAAGAAAAAGGAAATTATTAATTTTTGTTCCCGCGGTTTGGAAGGGGGGCATTTCCAGGACGGGGTGGGTCCGCAGTTAGCGTGTATGTTTACTTTTATTTATGGTATTTTGATTGGAAAAGGAAACGGGCTTGCCGTACTACTTTGAAGGATATGCCGCCATACCTGCATGGCCTATACTGCTAGGTTCTTTTTCATTTCATTTTTAATGTTTCTTTTAGCAATTCAACTTTCCCCAAACCAGAGTAATAAGATTAATTCTTAGAAGACTAGTGTTATTTAGCAATCAGGAACATGTATGTCTCGAATTAAGTTAAATGCTTTAGGGATCAATTTAGTTTTAAAGACAATAAATATGAGAATTTTTTGAATAATATATTTCACACAATTAATTATAATACATTAGAGTAACGTTATAAGACAATTAAGAAACATTTTAGTATAGAGAAGAGGCTCTAATATTTCAGAAAAATTATTCAATATTTGAGATTTTGAACTGTATGATTTGTGCCCCGATTCCTGGTGGCATATGATGATTTTTGAGATTTCAGAATTAATTTTCAAACACATTCTGATATTTCTAAAATATTTTTCTGTAAACTGTACGCGATTTTAAGGGATTTTAAATTCTTAAATTGAATCGTTTACAATCGACGATAAATAAGGTTATTAATTTAATTGTAATGTCAATTTAATCACGATTAAACCATTCGAGAATGTCTCAATAATCAAGAAAGTGATCAAGTGTTCGCGCAACTGAATTTTTTTACTGGTTTCGGATTAATAGAGAGTTTCAGTAAACCCATAGGCGTTGACGCGAACTTCTACAAATCTCCTGAACGTTGCAGACGTTCGCGTAAACTTCTAGAAATGGGTTCGCTGAAACTCTATTTTCACGTGAGCTTCGATTTTATTTGAAATTTGTAACTATACCACATCCAAATAGAAAGATCTGTTTCTCATTATAATCACACTATATTTACAAAGTAAAAATCTCATCATGAAAAATAGTTGATTTTATAAAATGTCTTTACGCTTGCCCAACTTGTTGAAATGTTGCCCTGGAATAGTTCAGCCAATACCTAAGAATGAGTTCATAAGCTCTTTAGTGGGAGAGAAAACGGATCCACAGGTGAAGCGGGGAGGCAACATTTCAACAAGATGGCCAAGGTTATTTTATAAAAAGAACTATTGTAATCGTTACTAGAGAAGAAATTATAGTTTCATAACTGTTTGTTCATTTGAAATATTTATTTGAATTATACCGTTTTAGTTTTTGGACTTCTAGGCGTAAACTAGTTATAGGGATTTGTAAAAATGTCCCGAATGAAGAAATTAACGCGGTTATCGTTGATATTCGAGATAAAAAGAGTGTCGTCGTTTGCCGGTAGAGCGCTCCGGCGAATGTATAGCTCTTTGATAGGATCAATTGGTGCCTTTGTGCATGGCCGGGTCCCAACCAGCCGTTTCCCGGGCGGCTCCTCCTTCCAACAAATTGTCAAAACAATGACGAGAAACTATTAGCGAGACGTATCTCCGTGGCGCGTGTCCCGGAGCGTGCCAACGAAACCACGCGCGAATCTATAGCCGCTAACGACGTGGCTCGGCAGTAGAGCACGAAGCCGAAGGAGGGGTAAATTCCTCGCGATTTTAAGCGCGTTCGATCGCTATTCGCGAGTACAAAGAGTTTCTTGGTTCGTACGAACGTCGGCCGATCGACGACAACGCTTGGTCGCCTCCTTTATCTAAGTGGATCGAGTGATGGCGCCGAGGACAAGGATGATGGCCAAATAATGAATCTCCACACCCAACCAGTTTTAATTAATGGCGACGATTCCTTTCTACAACATTACCACTGCCGGGATCTTCGCATTCGCCGTAATTGGGTCATCAAAATACGGTGATTAATATTGCGAGCAGGTAGGCTACCGGTTGCGGTTGGGTTTATGAGGGTTCAATACACTTAGGCCTTATACGCCACAATGTTTAACACGATGTTCTTTTGTTTGCGAACTGAAAAGAGGATTTAGAGAATGGTGTTAACATTTGATCCATATGTTTGACATTGCACGACTGGTGTTTTGAGCTTCTAAGTACGCAACGCGCAGTTGTATATGCTTGTTTTGAAGATTTGACATTATTGTTGGAATTTCAATTATCTGTTGTGAAGTAGATGTTTGAATTTCAATTATTGGTTGTGAAGTAGATGTTCGAATTTTCATTAAGCGTATTCGCGACCAAAACCTATCCCTACGCCCCCTTTGGTTCGCCATTGAAACCTAGATAGGTAGCGGCTAAAGCAGACGCTATTAGTTATTCCCCATCGTTTTTCGTAAATTAGACTTTACAAATAATGATACTTGCATTTTAATATAATTTTTACACCGTTTGCTTATATTTTGATAAGTTTATTTAAGAAACTACGTCCTTATGTCTTTGTATGTAGCAGACGCTTGATCATAGGCGCTACCTCGGAGAAGCTAACGCCGTTACGCCACCTAGATTCGTTTCGGTCGCGAATTGTGAAGTAGATGTTTGTAATTTGGTGTTTCTGATGACTTGGGCCCCAAGGTGGTGCCTTGTGTATTAGTTAAGGTGGTGCCTTGTGTATTAATCTAGCTGATTATAATTATTAGATGTTCAAATACCATGTTGTTTGAAACTTTAATGTTTCGAAATGTTATTGCAAAGTAAAACTTAAAATCTAACCTAATTCATTTTTGGTCAAGTGCTTATTCTAAACTATACATCACTATCCTTACTTAAAGTTAATCGTAACAAATTACATTACCAATTCATAAAAATACGAGGGGTCGGACATTTACCAAAATCCCGTACACTTTGTCTAAAATCACAAAATCTTTTAACTCTCTCTATGGTAAATTAACATTGAAATCCCAAAATCACTTCAAAAGGTATTGATAAAATCGCCAAAATCTCTACGAAATCCCGAAATCCTGTACAAAATAATGGCCGACCCCTCGCAAAAATATAGGTCCTTCGAAGTGAATATGTTTTAAATTGTAACAGATGCAATTCGTACATTCGCAACACCATACGGACGTTTGAAATTCGAGCAACTGACACTCCACCCGTTAATGAATATCCAACTAGTCTATAGAATTATGTCTGAATTCTGAGATTAATTCAGCTGAAAAGGCTTAAATTGATTCACGGACAAAACAATCAATTACAGTAACAGGAAGAGAATCATAAAAACACGAGTAAGTTTATAAATAAAAACGCCCTGTTAGAAAGCGGTTATTCCGAAGAAATGTCAAAACTTAAAACGCAATGAATCACTATCGGACGGACCTGACAAGTTTCGTTGGAACAAAAACAAAAGCTAGACTGCCAATTAAAACAGTTTCTCGGTCGGCGATCGAACCTAACGTCCGTGACTCATCAAGAAACGCGCAGCGCGTAGGAAATTTGATAGACAGTCTGGTATACATACAAAATAGCGTAAATGATACGGATTAGCCAGATTACCCAGAATCGCGTCTATTTTACGCCAACTCGCCGAGCCGTTGGTAACCGAGGGGTTCGAAAACCTCGACTACTTTTTGGCCAACCAGACGATGTATTTGGATTGTTTGGGACCGAAAAGGTATTTCCTTACGCGCCCTCCTCGGAGTTAACGCTAGCCAACTTCGTGACTTAGCGCCTTAATTAGCGTAGAGTGTAGGCATAGAGGGTAGATCTAGAGGGTAGAGATTCTCGCCTCCCTGTCAATACGGAGAGTGATGGCGAATTAATCGCTTCTAAGAACATTACGGAGTCCGCCGCCGCGCTTAACTAGAATCGCCGCGTCAGAGTCAACGAACTAAACCGTACTTGGGTGCCGTACTTTTTAAAGCTCGGATCAGGAATCGTTATATAAGTTAAAAGCGACGAATCGTACACGTGAAAAGTGGCAGGTGCGCGCCTTTGAACCGACAATTTAGGTGAACGCATTGAGCAAATATGAATCGAAATAAATCTACAGGGTGTCATAATTTGAATGAGCGAGACATTTATCCAGGGCTCCCAAAGGTCCTATAATTCCTATAAAATCCTAAATTTTAAAAAATTTCCTATAACATCCTATATAGTCTTAGTCGATAATTCAAAATAACGGTCAAAAACGCCGCCGATCAGTTTAGTAAAATATTTTCGGCGGCGTAATCGTCGGCCATTTTCGGTATGGAGATACAGGCAAGGCTGCCAGATCTCGATAGACCAAAAACGGCCAACTCTCTCAATTGTTTCCTTTTTCAAAACGAAAATTTTGCGGCGTAGCTATCGACTAAGACTATTATTTTAGCAAAATCCCCAAAAGTCCTATAATTTTTATCTTTTATCCATTTCAAATCCCGCCGCTCACGACGTCAGTTAAATTGCTAGATTTAGCCATAGGATAAATTCTTTTACAAAGTCATTCTGGTCTATACTTTTTTATTTTTTATTTAGTTAGCTACTAGTTTATTTTTGTGATAATATGGTTAAATGGTTTCTATTTTTTGAGTGAAAAACAAAAGATTTATTTTACTAAATATAGATTTTGTTTTAAAATGATTTGGGTTAGTAAATGAAATAGCATATATAGTCCTATAAAAGCCTATAATTTTGAAAAATAGTCCTTAAATAGTCAATTACGAAGTCTAATTTTGTGTTATTTCGAACTACTATGTATGTATATATATATATATGAAATTAATAACCTAAATTTTTCGAAATAATTAAAGTTTGTAAGCCCAGCCACACACGAGCGATATGCTCATGTGGTAATGGGGTGATGCTCATGTGGTAATGGGGTGATGCGTTACCAAATATAACAAAATGTTGTAACAAAATTGTCATCAATAAATTGATAATAATAATAATAATAAAATCCTATAATTTTGAAAAATAGTCCTATCAAATCCAATAATTTTGAAAAATAGACCTATAACGTCCTATATTTTTAGAAATATAATCCTATTTTTCCTATAATAAATTTAAGATTTGAGTGGTTAAACTTAAAATCTAAAACTAAAACTAAAATTTGTTTAGGGTTTAGCTATATTATCCCCTTTGAATTATGGACTATTCTACTTTTTCGCGTATTTTATCAAACTTAAAAATTTGAATTTTTTGTGCATGGATATATAATTTCCCAATTTTCGTAAACAAATCACAATTTTTGGAAATTAAATTATTTGTCATATTCGGCGAAAATAATTCCGTTCTGACTATACTATTATTTAACTATTGTAAATTATGATAAATTTTCTCACTTCCAAAGTTTAGAAAAAATTCAAAATTTTTGTGGTGACAAACGTTTTCGTTTTAGGTTTTAGCTGGAGTACTATCGTAATATAAATGTTTTTCGAAAAAATTTCTGTTTTTTAAATTTATTTTATTTACAAACCTTTTTTTAATTTATTATTTCACGAAATTGTTTTGTACATTTTGAGAGTAACAGTCTTTTTGCAACCTACATTTTGTATTTTATATTGCATGCTGAAGGTGTCGATTGTTAGTAACCAAATTGCATCTGCTAAACAATTAGTTTATAGCTTGTCAATCATTGTACAACAAAGAGTTTAATTAGTATAATTTTAATTCTTTAAATTAAAACGCCTGCCGACATTTTGATCCAGTACAAAAGCTCATAGCCGAAATTGTATATACTTCAGCTACCAAGGACAAGTAAGTAGTTTATTTCTCTTGGTTTGGCAGAAAGACTACTAGTGAAAACGCGATTTTGGTTTCAAATTTCAAAGTAATTACCTTCAGAAATGAAGCGAGTGTTTATAATAGTCAATTTTACGTTCAATAATTTGTCATTATTTTGCCGAAGCATGCGTAAATTTCAAGATGAAAGCGTTTTAATTTTCAATAGGCCTTGGTCTCAAGCAAAAATGAACTGGCACTCGCCATAGCTAAGTTCGCTCTCGGCGTCTATGTGAACTTCAAAATCAGTACGATTATTTTTAAGGTATCAACGAGGTTTATTGCGCATTTAATCAAAGGAAACGGTAAATGTTAATTAAGTTAAATAGCGATTAAAACAAATGCACACGATATGTTATGTTGGAAGGAAATTTCGAGCAAAATTTTTAAAAATACATCAAGAGCCGTTAAAAGGTTTTATTTTTAAAAGGAGATTAGACCTAATTACTTCTCGAATCCGTCCCCATCGAGGTTGTCCCCAATAATTTAGACAACAATCATTTCCTGGACGCTTGAACCCGGAACAGCCCCTTCTATCGGCGAAACTAGTAAACTGATAAGTATCATCGAAATTATACTCGAACCAACATCAGTCATTGGTCGACGCGTTTGGACAAATTACGCTAGCCGAATTCCCATTGGTTAATTCGGTTAACGATTTGAAATCGAAGTAGGACCGCGCTAGAGGCGATATACGAACGACAAATATACAAACTTATTTTAAAAGATTATCGAGCATTAGGCGGTAGTTAGCTGATACCGCGACTGAAGGCGCGTTGAGGTACCCCTATTCTCGAGCGAAGTGTCAGCGTAGCTGGGCTAAAGTTCTTTGGACCCGTTACGCACCCTTGACGATTTGGGACAGCGTCCGCCCTCTCGGAATACTTATTAACGTTGACGCGCGGGCCAAGACATCACCCCTTTCTTGGGTAACCCTAAAAATATGGGCTAACTCGGCGATTGGGGAATGAAAGGCTATACGAAAACACGTCGTAATTGCGTGCGCCGTGGACAGGGTCGCGACTGCAAAAAAAAAGCATTCTTCTAGTCAGCCCCTTCCTGCTTCTAGTCGTTGTTTACCGCCAGAAAAAGCGACGGAATCAAAATTATAGGCAATTGTCGAGATCTTAAGCAATACTCTGCTTTCCAAATTGTCCCAGAATCTCGGATTGTTCGACCAATTACACGGCGACTGCTTGTCAGGGGGGCGCCATGGGGGTGCTATGGGGGTGCCATGCGGGGGGAACGACGTCCTTCGACGGACTACACCAATATCTTAATTATGTAAAGGAACTTTCGCGTAACGTCATCAAATCTATAATGGAAGGCTAGTGTCAGCCCCCGTTACCCCCAAACAGCTCCGCTTTGATCCATGGCAGCCATGTTGACGAAATGTCTAGTGAAATTGTAGTCAAAATTGCTCGTGTCATTAGAATTAGAAACGAGATTTTTGCGGTAAAAACATAATGAAAGTTTGACAATTCAATATGCAAGAAAACAAGAATTCAATGAAGATATTTTGTCTGTACACACAATGTGAAAGGGAAAAGATTACTAAGTGTAGTCTGTGGTAATTAAGCTACCCGTCTAGACTAGGCTAGGCTAGGCTAGGCTAATCACCCATGGCACCACCTTAGGCCTAAGTCAACAAGCGACTTTTAAAGCCATTAATTAAGGTTGCCGGGTTACAATGCGTAGGACGGTGGTGGCAAGCCCTTCATGCCACGTGAGACAACAGCTCCCTACACTAACTATAACCGTTAACCGTATATGAGTATGATCTCCTCCATAATGCAGAACCAAATTGGTTCACCCTGTGTTATTTCTGTTTTTATGGTATTTAGTGTTTTTAAGTAGTGTATCTTTATTATTTTACTTCACCTCTTATTTTTGTCTAATTATCTCATGAATCTTTTTGTACTTATTTGCTAAATAAAGCTAGTATTTTTAAAACAAACAAACTAACTTTGAGGTAGCCTATTAACACATTTTCTGTTGATAGGCTTAATCGCTCGCCATTACATTTGATGGTAGAAAAATAACTTAACCGTCTTGCTAACAACTTTAATAAGTATCTGTCAAAAAAAAAGACCTGAAACCGAATGTCGCTAACAATTACTTCACATAACTTATAATTTCGAAATTTAAAATCAAATTCAAAACCTTAAAAATACAGCTTCTGTCGCAACGCGTACCAACGGAATGCCTTCCCCCTAAGCTTTCAAATCTAAATCCATCTCCATTAATTGTAGAACTTTTAAATTCGCGTACAGTGCTAGCGTTTTTGTTAAGACTGACTCAAAATATATATAGGCACGCAGGCTCGTATTTTCGTCCCAGCATATTTGCGTGTACCAGCTCTGTAAAATAATCAAGATGACCACCCCTTTAGCGGCATTCAAGCCTGTAATGACAGAGGGGTCCGGACAAATTTTTCCTCTTGCCTAAAGATCTCCGAATGACCATCCATTAACGAAGTACCCGAGAATGGAAATTCTACGGATTGTTTACGCAGACTCGTATCGAAAACGCGTCATCGCGGCTACAAATTCAAATCGACTCTTGGGATACGGCCAAGACCCGTCCGTATACGTCGTGGTCCCGGTCCAGTCGACAGTACGTACGAAGGCTAAGATGACGTACGTGTTACGGCGTTATTTCGAGGCGACAGAGCCTTTGTCGACGGTTTCGAGTCACTTTTCCGCTTACTGTTCAAATAGGCTGATAATTATAGGCCGTCTTTTTCCAAAATGGAAAAATACAGATGAAAAGACCATTTCCGGTGGCGCATGCGGAGAATGATTGGCGGCGGCCCGAAAGTATAGTAATTACAGGGGCTTTGCGGGGCAGGACCGAATCTTATTCGATTTAAAGAAGTAGGACGATTATTAGAGAAGTTGCCCGGTTGATACACGCGTCTAATTACTTTCATCTCGCGTATACTCTCAGCGCCGCTATTATATGCTAATTCGTACTTTTGCAAAAATAACACTGTAATCAGGTTTATTTTATGAATAATATTTACATTATGGCTTTAGGCTGGAATTTTGGCAGTCGCGATAGATACACTTTCTCTTTCACCGTTATTTATCGTTTTGGAAACCGTGGATATCTTAGCAAATTCAGGGTGACCACGGAAAGGCTTTGAAAATTTTAGAGGCGAATTATAGGAAAATATAGGACACTAAATTGGAAATATAGGACACTAAGTAGTAAAATATAGGACACTAAGTAGAAAAACAATATGACACTAAATAAGAAAATATAGGAAAAATAATACGGTAATTATTGCATATCGGTATACTTTGACTCGAATCACCTATAGAATATTGATAATTTTTTCTACACTGCTTTCTTGCATTATTGGATACATTTCAAGATTTTGTTCGAAAGAGGCAGTGTTAGAACTAGATGTTCTATGTACAAAAAAGTTATTTCATTTTCAAAAGACCGTGAATTTATAGGAAAATATGTTAAAATAAAGGAATTTATAGGAAGGCATTAAAAATGTAGGAAAATATAGGAAATATAGGAAATCTGGTCACCCTGCAAATTGCTGTCCCAAAAAAATTGTACTACGAAATTTAAAATCTTGTAAAGCGCCACCTAGTTATGAAGGGTGGTACTAACTGTTAGCCAATGAGGTTTTCCATAACTTGGACCGTCATTATTTCTTTTCATAGTGAGATGAACTACAGAAATTCACTGAGACTAACTTGTAAATTAAATTTCCCATGCAGTATATCAGTAAAAAAGTAAGAACATTAAAAATACGTTAAAAAAATAATTCCGTTTTCAGCATAAGTTAGAACATTTAACAGACAGGTTAAGTACGCGCGAGAAAACGTGTAAGAATCTAGACGTAGCTTTATTGTGTACAGACTGTTTACTCTACAGGTTTCCCTATGCGTTTTCCAGCGTGAAGTTAACCTGTTTAATATTTCTACAAATTCTGATTATTTTCGAAATGTTCTTACTTGCAATCTATTTTGATTTATTGCCAAGCCATAAATTTTCATTATTTCATCTATTTCGTAATCAGGGTTGCCACAGTTTTTACAGATTTAAATTCCATGACTTTCCAGGTTTTCCCTGACCATCTCCGAAGATTTTCCCTCACTTATTTTGTGCCACAATACCCTAATTTTTAACCTATGTTTTAGTAAAGATTTCCCATTTGCAACCGAAATTAAATTCCCTGACAAATCCCTTATTTTCAGACAATGTTTTTAAATTTTCTGACATTTCCCTGATTTTAGACTAATTTTTAAAATTCCCTGACATTTCCCTGATTTTTAGACCCATAATCCCCATATTCAAATTCCCTGACTTTTCCAGGAATTCCAGGTACCGTGGCAACCCCGGTAATGGAATTTTCGTTTGTAAAAGGGGATAATTGGGTAGCTTGTTTAATTTTTCACTATCGTGTGTCTTCCACTATAGACGAAATTTCAAATTTGATCACAAAAGCTATTAAACACATTTTAGCTTGACGCGAAATGTGGTCAAAATGGAGGCCCTAAGCCAAAGGCAAGGCGTGATGTAGGAGGGAGGAAGGTGGGAATCAAACTACACTGCATAGATGATGACGTCAGGTGAAAGCTACACCTATAGAATGGTAGAAGAATGCTTCCTGGGTGGGGGGAGCCGCTTTCGGAGAGGAAGGGGAGCGAGAGGCGGTGGGTGACCTCTCGCATCATTTCAGGCCATAGTCACGAAGACTTGACGCGCTCTTGTTTTCAACAAACCTCAAACTCGCGAGAGCCAGATTAAATTGGCGGGTTAAACAGCGCGTTCGGGCCCTTTTTTCGTGTGTTAGGGATCAAAAAAGAGGCCCCCTTTCCTGCCCCCCGCGTTCCCTCTAATGGTATAAAATTCGTTTAGATCACTCGCTCTGATATTATAAGAAACGGGAAAAAAGTGCGCTCTCGATGGGGGATCGAGTTATCGCTTAGCCGCGATTCTATTAAGCTAATGAATGCAGACTGTACTTCATCGACCGCCTTTCTGCACAACCGTCATCCGTTAGCGACGTATCTCTCCGTAGTGGGTCTATCGTTACTTAATCTTTACGCAATACGCCGTACGGGGCGCTAAGGGGCTATCGGAACACCGTAAGGCTCGCTCGGGATTATAAAATATATAGTGCCCACTGCCTATCACGAGGTTCAACTTTCAAAATCTTAAATTTCCCTTTTTCTTATTTTTAAAAAGGGGTTGGTAACTGTTAACGTTTTCCAGCCATTTCAACCTACATTTGGTTTTGTGCAGTGCTGTTTAGATCTCGAATATCGTATTTCACTGACGACGTGAGGGTATTCATTACGGAACTGAATTGATGGTATTTTTTAAACTTTGACCATACCAATTAAACCTTAATAATTTGTTTGACATCGGATTGGTTGGGGATTTTGACCAATGAAGTTTACGGAAAAGCTGGTTTCAAGAAATAGTGTTACCGTGACATGCGTTGGTCAATCCAGTTTTTGACCCAGAGTTCGTGAGCTAACAAAGTTTTGAAGATTTCACACAAGAAAACATGCACTTGTAAATCTTACAAAAATACCCATACTAACAATTTCGACTGCTATTATCATAGGTGACTCTTCCTAAGTTATCTAATAAAAAGTAGTGTACAACATGTTGCAGGAATATTCTTTCCAGAGTCTAAGCCGGTACAACGGATCAAAATATTTGCAAAGCTCGCAAAAAGATGTTCTCACAAACAGCAATCTGAATCTAGCAACACTGCTACATCTTTCTGTTAGAACAAAAATGGTTTGCCAAGCAGTTTTATTTTTCTACACCGTAAATGGTCGTTGCTTGATTACTTTATTGACCATTATATTGAACTACCTACTGTGTCTCTTCACAAAGAACAACTTGGTGCCGAAACGAGGGGGGAAAGGCTTTTAATGTGTCTGCAATAGAGTGCTCAGAATGGCGTTGAGAACCTCTTTATGGTTCCACCTTTGTACCCAACTAATAAATCAATAATATAAAATCCGAGCTGAACCGGCCAAACCCTTTAAAGCTATTGCTGTAGGACTGGTAACCTTCATTATTCTTTAATTTTAAGAATTTGGCTTATGTTCCATCCTTATTTGGGCTAGACATATATTACATTTATTTAGTTATATTTTATATCGACCAGCCAACCAGTGTTGCACGTCTGCCAGATAAAAGATAATAATGAGCCACCCTGTAAAAAACAAACCAAACCTTCACTCTCTCTATGCACAAAAGTAAATAACGACAAAAGTAGTATTTTACAGAATGGTCTATTAAATTTAACATTCTTAAAGGGTATTATCAGCATTGGAACTTTAGTCACTGTTTCCACCAATTGCGCAGCGTTGTATACTACGCACGCGTCTACCCTTACAACTGGAGAAATGTTGCAATTTTATTGTTCAGATTCGACGTGACTTATGCATTTAGCGAGTTACAGAAATTCAGATCCGACGTGACTTATGCATATTGGAAGCTACAGAAATTTAGATCCGACCTGCCTAAAGCATTTTGGGAGCTACAAGAATGCAGATTCGACGTGACTTATGCATTTTGGGAGCTAAAAGAATGCAGATTCGACGTGACTTATGCATTTTGGGAGTTACAAGAATGCAGGTCCGACGTGACTTATGCATTTTGGGAGCTACAAGAATGCAGATTCGACGTGACTTATGCATTTTGGGAGCTACAAGAATGCAGATTCGACGTGACTTATGCATTTTGGGAGCTACAAGAATGTAGATTCGACGTGACTTATGCATTTTGGGAGCTATAAGAATGCAGATTCGACGTGACTTATGCATTTTGGGAGCTACAAGAATGCAGATTCGACGTGACTTATGCATTTTGGGAGCTACAGGAATTCAAGAGACAAAATTTAAACTAAATTTCAAGCAGATTCCTAGAGATTATATTCTGACAATAGTCCACGGTAACGAAGCAAGCATAATGGATCATTCACTTCAACAAGAAATACGAATTAAAAATGCCCACTTCCGTGAAGATCGTACCAGTATTTTGGCATTTAGCAAGAAGCGTTATTTTTTTGAAACGGGGAAAACACCTCGCAATCTCGAGCGAGGCTCGTTACAACAGGAAGAAATGATTGGATGATGCGATGCGTTTAAGGCAGGGTGGGCAGACACCGATGATAGACAATCTCCCGGATAAAGCACGAAGTCCGTTAAAGAAAAGACGCCGTGTATCTAAAAGGGTCATCGAGATATCAACTTCAACCAGGGCGTACGCTAAATACCAAATGGCGAAAGGAACCAAACGCCATTTACATTTCGGCGAACTTCATAATCAAATTGGACAGTTCAGTACGAGTCTTTATCACAAGATATCAACTCTAACTAACATATCAATGTCTTTGTCCGAGGTACGAAGCGAGGATAGCGTACGTTGGATAAAATTTAAACTACCAGAATGCCCAGGAATCTAAGAAGTTGATGGATCAAAGTCGGCAACTTTTGAAGGAATTCGAAATATAATTTTATTTCGACAAAGATACTGTTTCACCATCCACCCAAAAGCTATCTCCCTATGACCGGATGAAGATGACTTATTGGTCTGATCGACGCGATGCCGTAAGACGTTACGCTTGTCGGCGAACATGAAAGAAACATCGCGACTTGATTTTAGCAGAGTTCCACGTGATTAAACTGTAAGGCAGCGAAGATACGGTATAAAAATATGAAGAGTTTGAAAAGGGACTCCGCGGGGTAATAAATTTAAACAGTTTGTTTACTTTTCTCAAGCGGCGAACGAGACCGAAAGAGGAGCGCGTTAAGAAGTCGGAACATATTAAACATTAATCAAAACGAGAGGGGAGGTTACGCCAAATTTTCCGTTTAATTCTTGACCCGCGCCGCCGAAAACCAGTTGCTCTTGGGCCGATTTCATTCGGAACTTGATTGGGATTTATAATTTGGGAGCAAACTTCTCAACGCGCAAATTATAACTAAACGATACCGATTAAGGTTTTTATGGAATTACGAATGGCCTAATAAACCACCCTCCGACGCTGTTTAACTCGGCAACTTGAATTAAAGGCAGTGTCACATTATCCATAGGCCCACCAAGAGCAGGGGCCCATGCATCGCGAGGGGGATGTTCAGGGGTTAAGGGGCCCTTAGAAGCTCGAATCCCTTCGAGCCCTACCATGGGTTAATATGGCACTGATAGAAGCATTAAAAGTTGCTAGTGGATTTGGGCCCAAGGTAGTGCTGATTATTATTATTAAACCATTCCTTTTACTTATTTTTTGTTAAGCATTTAGAGGTCTGCTTTAAAAAATAAGTTAAACCGGTATCACCCTAAGATTATTATTATTTTACATATAAGTGTGTTTTATATTTAGAGCCATTTCTAGAGCACATTCTGGTACGCGTAATAATTGGTTTATAAGTGGTTATGACGTCATTTCTACGTCCGTTCACATATATAATTAAATATTATTTCGACTAATTGACACACATAAATATCGCTACGCCATCTGTCTAACCTTAGCTGAACCATTCTGTAGTTGGAGAAGTTTTTGCTGTTTGAGGTATAAAAGATCTATTACAAAACTTGTCAAAGTTATCGGTAATAGTTAGTGTAGGGAGCTGTTGGCTCGCGTGGCTTGAATTGCTTGCCACCACCCTCCTACGCATTGTAACCCGGCCACCTGAATTAATGGCTTTAAAAGTCGCTAGATGACTTAGGCCTAAGGTGGTGCCTAGCTGATTACTTTTTTATTCCATTTGCCAGTTTTTGAAATAAAAATATAAAAACAAAATTTAATGAGGTAATATTTTTTTAAATTTGGAAAGGGGAACAACTTTTATTTCGATATGGTCGCCATTTTATTTCGAAAGAGCCAGGGGTATACATTAAGTTGATGAGAATTCCTCGCTAATCTGACAGTTTCGAACCGGAAATAAGAACGACTGACTACGTAATAAATTTAGGATTACTTACAATAAGATGACTGCTCCCTTAAAACATTCAAATTGAAAATAACCGTTTAAAAGTGAAAATAGTTGAGGGTGATAAATATTGTGGATAAAACTGACACAATACTTATAGTCTAACTAAAATTAGTTTTCGTTTATCGAAGTTGATTTAAATATTTTTTTAGCGTTTTTAGTTAAAATTCAGAGTATATTACTCTTCAATTTGTCAACGTTTTCTTGTATTACTTTTTCTTAAAATTAGAAGGCAATTGCTGTCAACTTTACACACCCTATGATTATTAAAAAATTACAATAATTCAAGCAATTTCGGGTGCAAAATCAGATTGACAAAACGAAGTGAAGATATTTCTTAATTGATATCAAAGCTATTTGGCTAAAAAAGCTGTTTAAAACCGATAGATGTCGCTACAAATATTTAAAAGCATCCATTTATGAAAGAGACTAATAATCGCATCATTGTGACAAATGGATACGTCAATATAAGCTGCATCGAGGCACGTATTCGCTTTCGAAATATTAAAACTGATAAAATCCAAATTAGCTTCCCTATATACTTCGAAATATTAAAAAAATGAAATTCGAAATCACGTATACAGATGGCTACACGTACACTAACAAGTGTTAGTTTCACATCGAATAAAAAAACGTACTGTTCGGTGGTTGCGAGATTATTGCAACTTCACAACGTACAGACGACATATAGTCGGTGTTCCATGGCAAACTCTCGTAAACGCCAGAAGTAAAATATTTTTATATTGAGATTTTATTGCTTGCAATAACGCGAGTAAAGTAATAATACATAAAAGACACAAATTATACTATTAAAAATTGTATACCTAAAAAAATTAATTTATGTGCTTTAGAAGTTTTTTGTCATGAAAAATATCAAATTAAATAAAATATTATCATGGTAAAACTAAATAAAATGATAATTATTTGATTTTACCATAACCTAATTTTCAATATTCCTTATCGTAAAACCAGCTATAAGGGAATTAAGATTGTTTAGTAAAAATATTACACTGAAAAAGCATAGATTATACTATTGTAAATGAATTAATTCATCCGTGGTAAAATAGCTTATATTTCGATGTGACTTATAGAAAGTTAATTTAAATCCCAAATCTTATTATAATTATTTAACTGATATACTTTTTATCGGTACCGAAATTCAAATTTAAAAAAAAATGTCGCTTACTAGGTTTTGTCAATGAGCAGCCGTGGAGAGCTCTTACTGACTAAGCCTCTATGCTGGACGCCTACGTTAACAAATTGCGAGGGAAAGCTAAGGTATTACCTACACGCCTCACTTTTACGTCTAAGGAATATTAAGTAATCCATTTACGCTTTTTTTTCCACAGCGAAATAGGCTAGAAAAAAGGTATACGCCAGTAATTTTACAGTCGGCTAGACCCGCAAATTCGCATATGGGAAAATTTTGACAATTTTCTCTGTGGTTTAAGACGAAATGGCCGAGAAAAATAATGCGAATGAAGATTGGTATCGCGCTCAGAATATACGTCAGACAGGGGTGTAGTAACGAAGGGGACAGGGGCGTAATTGCCCTCCCCCCGACAAAGTAATTTGATAATCTACGTTACTTCTTTAGTTGTAAATGAATATTGCTTTTGAATCTTATTATATTCGAAATTTACCAAACTGTATGCATTTAAAACATTTCAAACATGAAAAAATATGAAATCTCGAAACGTTTCTACACCCCTGACGTAATTAAGAGACCAGATTGGTGACGAAGTTTCCAAATCTTATGACGTGATAGTTTAAGAAAACTTAATTTTTGCAATACTACGTAGCAAACTGCTAAAATGGTTTTTAAACTTTTGAATAAACACCGAACTCTTAAAAGCTTTAATTTTTAACTTAAGGGGATTTAACTTTTATTTGCTTTTCGTCAGTTGAGCTGGAATCCTATCACGAACTGCAATTTCTATTATTCAAGATGTTAAGGCAATAACGTAACAAAACGGATGTGTATTAAAAATCTATCTAAAAATATACATAGAGGAAATATTTTCGGTTGGTTTATCATATAAGGTTACCAGGGAAGTCAACTTTACTCCATTCTTAATTCAAACCAAGTCAACTTGGTTCGACTTTCACTTTATAGACGCAATTTCGTAAGCCTAAGCGGCAAGGACCAAAACGTGTAGGGAACCTGGCATTGGTGATTTTATCCATCCGACATCCCAGAGCGACTCAACGTCATCAAATAACCCGATTTCATTCTACCTAAAAAAGGCTTGCTTGAAAGGTGTGGCCTTGTGTTGAATCAATGCGTACAATTTTCATATTATTTAAATTTGAATAGAAGATAGTAAAATACCAAAACAACAACATAATGTGAACTAACTTATACAGAAAATTTCACATTAGTATTCCCTTAATCTCATTATAACTATTTCAAAAACGCTTGATTCAAAACCTATACATAGAATGGAGATTCAAACTTTCAGTAAAATTAGACTCAAAAACAAGGTGATATACAAAGAGAAACCTAGCAAAACTTCCTTATGATTATAATTTTTATTTCTCTAGTATGTTCGCCATCCATTCGACCAGATTCTACATACAAATGAGACCCTTAACTCAAGGGTAAATATATTCTTCGCGTATCTAACTTCATAACTTTCGTGGTATTTTTCTTTACTTTCAAAACAGCTGAAAGTCGTTTCATTTCATAAAGCGAACGAAATGTGTTACGAAAATCTTCGTCCAAAACCGCTTTTGGAAGATTTTTTGATTGCATTTTTAAGAAGCCAGAATCTTGTGCCGAACCGATGTGTCCTATAAATTTCTACGAGTTTTTCAAGGATTTCTGGCAAGGAGGGTTTTACATTTCTGGATTCCACTCTCGCAGCGCCAGTTGCTCCCAGTTCTTCCGCCATCCTGCAGTAACCAAAACTAACTGACTGCGTACGCGTAACCCAAGACATTACACGATCACGCAACTAAAAGTGCCTGCTTTCGCCGAGGGGGGGCGCTAAAGTAGAGGGTGGCTAGCCCGAAGAGAGAGAGATGGGGGGGGGTTAGACATGGATCGCCTCTTTCCACCCCACCTTTTCCCATTTTCTCTACCCCCTAAAGCTTCCCTCCCCGACTTTCTCAAACTATGGAATTATCCCGTTTCAAATATCGCCAGGTTCGCGTTCGTCCCGAGTTAAAAATATTAATAAAATTTTCCAGCCCGTTTTTTACCATCGAGACAAGCAGTCGCATCCTATAATGCATCACAATCACACAAATGGTACAAAATAAACCCAAATGACATGCTAAGGTACGGTATAGCCGAAACAAGGTTCATGCTATGGTACAATAAAGCCCCAAATGATACCCTAAGGTACGATAGAGTACCAAATGATACGCTAAGGTACGATAAAGCCCCAAATGATACGCGAAGGTACGATAAAGCCCCAAATGATACGCGAAGGTACGATAAAGCCCCAAATGATACGATAAGGTACAATATAGCCTGAAAGAGCACGGTTAGGTACAATATAGCCCTAAATGGCACGCAAAAGTACAATATAGCCCTAAATGGCACGCAAAGGTACAATATAGCCCTAAATGGCACGCAAAAGTACAATATAGCCCTAAATGGCACGCAAAAGTACAATATAGCCCTAAATGGCACCCAAAAGTACAATATAACCCTAAATGGCACGCAAAAGTACAATATAGCCCTAAATGGCACGCTAAAGTACAATATAGCCAAAAAAAGAAGCACGCTTAGGTACAGCAACATAGCCAGAAAGAGTACGATAAGGTATAATATAGCCATAAATGGCACGCTAAAGTACTATTAGCCAAACAACAGGCACACTTTGGTAAAAATAGCCAAAAATAGACACACTTTGGTACAAAATAGCCAGAAGTAAATGATCATTATGACTTTTGATATAGCCAAAAAATGGAGCATGCTAAAGGAAAATGTAAGGAATGATCATATATTCTAGGAAATGCTCAAAATACAATAATGTACAATAATATTGAATGTAAATGAGCACCTTATACAACATATCACGACGTCGCAAATCAGTGTCGGAACAGATTGGCTATAGTGCTGGTTGGGCAATCTTTCGAGGGTCCATTCTCTAATAAATCTGGAATAGTACATCACCAGACAGACAACTAACTCGATCGTAACAGACATTTAATATCTTCCCAACAATATTTCGGAAGCTGCCAAAAAAAAGTTAAAAGAGAGGTGGTGAGGGGGGGTTGAAAGAAGGGGGAAAACGATTCGTGTGACGTCATCCGTGACCATTCCGCCCACCATTATCAAGTACGTAGCCCTGGGTAGAGAAATAATATTATACACAAGTGCGCAATCGCCTCCAGGTGGGGGTGGCAGCGTGGACGAAGGATGCTGACGGGATATTCAAGGAGGGCGAGTAGCGCGGGGGGAGGCGAAAATCATTGGAGATATTTTATTAGGTCGAGTTTGCATCTGTAGCGGCGCCCTATCTGACGGTCTCACGCTGCGTTGTGCCAGATGGGGTTTGCAAAAACCAGAAAATAATAAACTATTCTACAACTATACCGTTGTTATGTTAAAGGAAATATACCTGACCACATTTTTCCCTAAGAGCGTATTTCAAAATTTCATCCAGAAATATAAGTGTTGATGACAACTTGGTTCGCATCTCTGTATTTCATATAAATTATCTCTAAAAAAGGCAAAATATGAATATAAATGTTTTCAACCTTTATTCGTTAACATTTTATGGTAGTTAGGTTGCATCATGCCAAGTTGAACCCGAAGTAACTCTAGTTCAGTTAACTTACGTGGGAATATTAGTATCGTTTTTCAATCAGCATGGTCCATTCTACATAAGAGACAAAATGTAGCATTTACTCTAGAATTTTCTCACATTTAATATGAGTCCAGCATTTAACAAATTGGGGGGAGTGCCAGAATTACCGCGAGTCAAGGACTTAAAACCAGTAGTTTTTATATTTATATTCAATATACCTCTTTTTAGATAAATTTCCAATTATCTATGTAAAGTAACAGCTCCCGGCCCGTATATGGGCTCAGTGCCCCGAAATGAATATTTGAGCATCCCCAACCTGACCGACCAAAAAAATCGATTGCTCAACTAACAACTTACATCATATAACATCGGTTCCCTGTATTTTTAAATGTTCTGTTTTCAAAGAAGTTGAAATTCACAATTTAAAAAAATCACAAAATAAAGCTCATTTCGGTATATTTACTAATTTCAGGAGAGGGAGTTAAAAATTGCGATTTTTAGTATCAATTAATTGGCACCCCCCAAAAACTTTTAGCTCCCCCGAGTTTTGGTGGTTAGTTACGGGCCTGAACAGCTTTATCTGGTGGAACACCGCAACGCGAAAAGCAGGTAGATTTCATCTCAGGAATGATTTCACTATGATTACTTTTTTCGTTAAGTTTTTTTCAGTAAATTTGTTTCAAAGAAATTTAAGAACAAAATGTTGAAAATTGTCTAGGACGTAAACGGGGCCGATTGGTGTAAGAAATTTAACATTTCTAATGGACCATCACCTTATTTCTGTGGGTCCGCTTCGTTTTACGGATGGCCCACGGTTTGGTGACCTTTTGTAATGATATATAGTCATTTGATGTAGTATAATCTACAATTATATTTGGATAGTCGTGAGTTCTACTTTAGCTCAAAACCGAATTTGAATCTGGGTTTTTTTTACAATAGTTTTGTAAAGTTATCTGCAAGCGCAAAATGAAATTTAAAACCGTCAATGGCCCCTTGCTTTTTTTGCATTTTCTTAGACAATCTAATAAGAAACTTTCTCCGGTGGTGTCGTGACCGAACTATTGGTCCTCTAAGCAGACAGCGTCTGTTTTTCGTTTTAAAAACACGCTTCGTCAGGACAACCAATAAAATAAATACTTGTTCTCAAAACTACAAATGGAATAAACAAACACTGTCTGCTTAAAGTACATTTAGCTCCGTCAAGCCACTAGCGCCCAGTTTCTTCGTGAATTATCCGTTTAATTATTTCAAATCAATTTATTTTAAGTTATATTCTAAGTAAATTTAACCCATCGCGTGAAAAATTTCGTGAAAAGGGAGGGAAACAGGATGACTTTGGCAATCGAGGATATGTTGTGGGAAATATCCCCAGGACACGAGTTCTCTTCCAAGACGGGCTGAGAACGAGGCAACAACAGAAAGCCATATGGTCGCGGCTATATTAAGCTTTAATCACCCCCAAAGAAAGGGAAGACGAGGGAAAAGAAATCGAGCCCGAAGCGACGTTTAAAAGACTCTCTTAATTCGTACAACGATTTTATGGATATTCGTCACAACGACTAACTGATAACCTCCGGGCAACTTTACGCTAATGACACCGAGTTAGTATACGCTTTAATAAAATTACCACCCAAAATACCCGATTGCTCGGATAGAATAGAATAAACTCTACCCGTTCCTCCAACTCTTTAGCGAACTGTCAAGCCACACAGACTAATAAGAAAGGCAAGGGTCTTCCAGAACTTGAAAAAGACGAAAAATATCCCACGGTAACGAAATTATAAAAGAAAGTTCAGTTTCTCCTTATTGTTTCCCCGTACGACGTAAGATAATGGGGTAGCTTCTTTCATTTCTGTGTCATTCGGTACGTTAGAAGGACTCCCACAATTTCCGACTGCGCCACATGCAAGACCAGAAGTTGCCGAACCAGTTGGCTCCGACACGACGCTTAGAAATCGAGCGGGGTCAGTCAGGAAGGACTTTACGAAGTTGGGGGAAAAAATGCCAAGGGAGATTTTTAAAGTTGGGCGTCATAACCACCATTGGTATATAATTCCCGCACCAGAGATACGTGTTTGCAACCACGGACTCGATAAACTACTCGAGGCAATTTAGGCTGTTCTTTTACCCCTCTTTCAACGGGCACCGGCTTGAAGGGAAAGTAAAGGTGGCCCGCGCCTTCCGACGAAATATTAGGTTATCTGGGATTTAAAATATAGCTTCTGATTTGCCTAATACGTTTCGCCTCGTTATATATTTTTTCTTTCGGTTCACGATTTTCTCATTCTCGGATATAAATAAGAGAAGAGATTTGTTATTCAAAGGACACCGTATACTGGATGAGGCGTTTTTCCGATGCTACGCCGATTTTGGGTAGTCACTTAAGAATCAATTAGGGGACTGGTTTTCACTCTGAGAGATAGTGGTATATTAGTAAGGAATGGGGAAAGAAATCGGATTAAATAATCACTATAACTTAAATTCTTAATGAACGAGCGAACCTTCGTTTTTGGCGATAACGAAAAAATTTCAGTCGGGGAACCCTAAACTGAAGTCACGAAATGTGAGCGCGATCAACGCGGCCAAATTGGTTTGGCGCGCCTAACGATACGACCCATATCTGATAAAAACCCATTGCGAGTCTCACGAGGCGATATGTAACTATCCAATTAGAGGCAAATAGATCGGAAAGATTTTAAATCGTATTTGCTCCGCGCTGAAAGTTTCCGAGTTTGTCTAGCTGGGAACACAGTCGCGCGGTTCTCCAAGGATTCATTTTCTCGATTTATATATCGAAATTAATGATATGGGAATAACAACAGCTTGCGGAGCTATAGTCGTTCTACGACTACAAAACGGTCGGGTATAGTAGGTTCAAATTTCCGATACAACGCAAACAGGCTCGCTTTTTATATCAAAACTGTCGGCGACTTCGAGGAAAACTGAGTGACTACCTTTGAGGCCCCATTCGACGACTAACGAGAAAGCGGACGTCTGTTCAGTCTGTTTTCGCGAAATTGGAAGAAAAAAAGGAAGATTTCAAATGACAAAACGTTGTTGTCGACAGCGTTTAAGTTAAGATCTGCTTACGAAAAA
Source organism: Leiobunum rupestre (assembly GCF_980474605.1). Lineage (NCBI taxonomy): Eukaryota > Metazoa > Arthropoda > Arachnida > Opiliones > Sclerosomatidae > Leiobunum > Leiobunum rupestre. Next base: position 43,585,223 of record NC_143390.1, read on the forward strand.
CGTTGACCTCGCCTGGCCCGCAATTATAATTCGATATGAAATGGAGCCGAGGTACACAAGCAGATGGAGCCGCTGGGCCACGATGCTTCATTAAACGTTTTGCCATCGTCCGAAAGGATGAAGACCTCCGCTTACCGGAAGGATATTTTTATAACAATGGTAAACTAGGTAACCGCCTCTGAGGATGAAGAGCGTTGTGATCCTATTAATAAAAATTTATCAAGTGGACCTTCCGATTAGTCAATGCGGTGTGCTACCTGGAATCCTAAAGCCCCAAATCTTCGAATGTTTTCTACGTATTAGGAACTTTAATATTTAATATTAATATTATATATTTTTATAGAAAATATGTAAAATGAATAATTATCTGAAATTGGCTTTCGTAATTTCAATTTTATAGTTTGATCTGACTAAAATTTGAAGAAACTAGGTAGTATATTTCGTAATAAGGAGTATAGGGAATATTTGATATTTGCTGTTCTTTGTGGAACATTTAATATTATCTATTCTTCGTGGAACATTTAATATTTGCGGTTGTTCATGGAACATTTAATATTTGCGGTTGTTCATGGAACATTTAATATTTGCGGTTGTTCATGGAACATTTAATATTTTCTTTTCTTTATGGAATATTAGAATTTTTCTGTACCGTATGGAATATTTGAAATTTGCTGTTCTTCATTTAATATTTGAAATTTGCTGTTCTTCATTTAATATTTGAAATTTGCTGTTCTTCATGGAATATTCGATATTTCCTATTCTTCATTGAATTTTTTATATTTCTTATTCTTCATGGAAAATTTCATATTTACTATTGTCCATGGAATATTTTATATTTCCTATTTTTCATGAAATATTTGATATTTCCTATTTCTCATGAAATATTTGATGTTTCTTATTTTTCATGGAAAATTTCATATTTACTATTGTCCATGGAATATTTTATATTTCCTATTTTTCATGAAATATTTGATATTTCCTATTTTTTCATGAAATATTTGATATTTCCTATTTTTTCATGAAATATTTGATGTTTCTTATTTTTCATGAAATATTTGATATTTAATATTTTTTGTGGAATATCGGATATTTCTTGTTCTTCGTGAAATATTTGATATTTCCTAATCGTCATGGAATATCGGATATTTCCTATTCTTCGTGGAATATCGGATATTTCCTATTCTTCGTGGAATATCGGATATTTCCTATTCTTCGTGGAATATCGGATATTTCCTATTCTTCGTGGAATATCGGATATTTCCTATTCTCCGTGAAATATTTGATATTTCCTATTCTTCGTGAAATATTTGATATTTCCTATTCTTCATGGACAAAAAGGTGAAACACCTCATAAATAGGACTAAAAATTCGCTGGTAATTCTAAATCGCGTAGTTAATGGCGGGAAAATATTACCGCGGTAGATGGCGCTGTGCATTGAAGAAGATTTCGTCAGTTTGACGCGCATTCGTCGTCGTTCACACGTTTAAAAGCTGTCGGTGTCTGGCGAGCGCGCAAGCGACATTCCTGGCAAAATAAAGAGCCGTTTCTCGAAATAAACAAGAGAAGAAGGGAGGGCATCGCGCGATGGAGCCAGATAACGTAACATTACGCGGCTTACTAGGTAAAAACACGTGCATCGTGGAATGGCTTATGGCCGGGAGCCAGGATGCAATGAGCGAGAGAATCCAGGATGCAATGAGCGAGTTGTTGGGAGATGCGGAGACTGCTTTCTTCAATCTTTCTTAGAAATAAAAGATTCTTTCGAGGCCGACAAACCACGCAATTTGAGAGAGGGCAAATTACTTCGATTATAGTTGTTACTTATCAAAATTTACGACTTTCCAATATAAAAGTGGTTAAAAAAGTGCATTAAATTATAGGTTTATTTACAATAAATATGTCAGAAGAAACCCCAGAATGTGATAATATCAAAAATTAGTTGGGGTTATTTTAAATATAATGCTATAAAATTTTCACGGCGTATTAAACGTAAATAGAAAATTTTGTAGTTTAAAAGCGAGGGCAGAACCGTCCCTTGGGTAGGGCGAGTGGGGCAGGGGCCCAGGGTGCCAAAATGTTAGGGGCTCAAAATCGATGATTTTCATTTAAATTGGATATTGAAAATTTAAAAATTTCTACTTAAGGTTCTGGGGGCGCCATTTTGGTTTTTGGCCCAGGGCGCCATTTGGACTAGGTACGGCTCTGAGCGAGGGGTAAGACACTCTGCGAACTCGGTGTACACTGCCGTACCTTTGACAGTGCTAAATGAAACTCGCGAACTCTTGAAAATATGTACCTTTAACAGTGCTAAATGCACGAACTCGGTGTACAGATTATCTGAGACTGTCTTACCCCTCGTTTAAAAGTACAAATGGTTAGTTTTGACGGGGCAAAGTTTAAAACCTAACACGGTATTAATAGTTTAAGTAAAATATACGTGTTCTTTCACATTTTCGATTTAAAATACGACGTAAAGTAGAATACAGAAAAACTATTAGTAACTTCCGGTAGTAAGTTTTTTATATTACAAATGAATGAAACATAATCACCTTTATAATTAATATTAAATATATACAACCACTTAAATCCATATTTAAGAGGGACAGAAATTAACCCGAAGCTAATGTTATATTAAAGACAAAAAAAAAACTTGAAATGAAAGGGGACTCGAGTGGATCGGAATGGGCCCGAGTATTCGGAGAGTCAAGGCACGCGAAATGCAAATTCGTTATTTTTTTGGGGAGGGTAATTTGACCCGAAAGGTCGTGGCGGTGGTGGGCACCTCAAGTTTATCCGTATACTTTTACCACACTGATTCTTCGTCGGTCACGAATGACTGCTTTCGAAATAACGCATCCTTAATGACCGGCTAAGAGCGAATCATTGCATTATTCATGGAAGAAAACGTAATTAAACGATTCTCAAAATCACTCGACCATTTCCAAATATTTAACCAAAGTCGCCAATGCTACTTAAAAACGGAGAATTCCCCGAGCGAGGGGACAATCCGAGGTGCGCGTCTTCGCGTCTCTAGTTCCGAAGTTCTTTCGGTTTGCCGCTAGGGTCGAGCGCGAATATTAATGACAAGATCTGAATTCGCGCCACCACTCCGCTGGTAGCCCCCGGGAGCCAAAACTGTTCTCGGTCTCGACCCCCCCTGTTACGAAGGAGGGGGGCAATTAACAGGTACGTGGTGGGAAGGCAATGATTAGCGCTAATTAAGAGAGACGTCCCATTTCGAAGACGCGGTTGAGGATTATTATTACCCAAATTATTATCCTTTGTTTTTCTTTCTCTTAACTTCTCCGATACGCGGCGTCAAAATAGCAGAAGGAGCGAGACGATAAATATGTTGACGATTTATTCTGACGATCCCCTTTTTCATCGCGAGATGGCTTAAATGGGTTGCCGTAAACAGTTTCGTTTTAAAGAGGCGTTGGATGAGTTAAAAGGATTATGACCCTTTGACCCCCGCAAGTTTAATTGCTTTGATATAGTTATGAGCCTCATTAATTGGTTTAGTTAATAGTTATTCTAATTAACGAATGAATTATCGAGAAGAAATGATCGTCTGGTAGCGCTTTGTTCTAGATTTAAAAACAAAATCGAAACCAATTTGTAAACATTTAAAGGACCACACTGGCTTTTTAAATATCTGGGTGAAAGTCAAGTGGCTCCGCCCCTTCCATACCTCGTGATAGCAGTTACGTCCAATTATATTCGGTGACTTTTGCCATCTAATTATAAACATTTAAAGGGTCTTATCGACATTTGGAATCGATTACCTCGTTTCCGGAGCTCACGCGGTAAAAATAGTAAAATTAAAAACGCTGGCGTAGTGTTTCTTTAATGGTCTTCCACAGTTTTCATTATAATTCTCTGCTAAATTGTTTACAATAGATTTCATATATAATTAAAAAATCAAATCCATATAGAAATAGAAATATTAATGCTTACTTTAATTTTCTGAAATAGATCGTATGTAGATTAAAAATAATTAAAATCCATATAGAAATATAAATGTTATATCTTTTTTTTTTAATTCCCTTAAATAGATATTATATATAATTTGAAAAGTAGCAAAATCTAATTTTCGATGAAGTTCTTTTCGAAAAAATCGAAAATTAATATCCAAGTTACATTTAACAGTCATAATGGTTTCGAAAGTAATTTCTACAGAAAGTAACAATTTAGAAAAATAAAAATCGTGGTATTTTATCTTCAATTACTAAAATGGCCCGTAACAACCTGGCGATTCAACCTCAAACCTTTCACTGACATGACAACTTGCACAGATACAAACTCTAATAATGTGTTGGGTATAATAATGATCTATATCAAATAAAGAACACGTAATTTCAAGTAATAAGTCACGTAATAATTAAAGAGTTAAGAACCAGTATGGTTTTACAGTCGAAAGCCATGCCATAAGCCCGATTGTCAATTGAGAAAGCGAAGTTAAATAGACCTCGCAACTATGCAAATAATCTCCGTGACAGGTGATTTCAATGCCATGTTTTCCCATGTACTGATTTTCCAGTTCAAATTTATGCCGTGACAATCCGCCGTATAATTCTACGAAGACAATGGCTATATCTAAATTTAAACCCTATTAACGGATAAAACAAGAATTAAAATGAACGAAATAGAATGAAATGGTTAATGAAATTTAGATGAGGGAAATGCGCCACTATTATTTTGGGGACGGGGAATAAATCTGTATATATTGTCATTCGTCATTACAGTTGACCATTTAAATCACTTTGAAAATGTAAATTTTCGTTTAATGTGTTATTATTCTCAAATATTTAAACAGAAGTTTCTAGTTTTTAATTTATAGCTGTGCAGATGGAAAATTAACCATTTCTTAACTATTACTAAATATTAGAGATATGTTTAAAATATATTTAAACATTTACTGATTTAGGTTATGTTTGGTGTAATTAAATACTTATAAAGTTTTTATATAATTTGTATTGTATAACCTTAATAATAATAATATTTAAATATCTAATTAATGAAAATTCAAATCAAATCTAATTAAGTGGTATAGACACTGAGACTATGTTTAGTTGCAGAAGGTATCAAAAGGGGTACTGTCAAAGCTATGCCCAAATAAGGGGGTTGAACACGGAAACCATCCCCTGGTTACACCACAAAAAAACCCACCAATCTGTCAATTTTAAAACCATTTTCTATGAAATCAAATCTAGAAATCATTTTCACAGTTAAATTTAAAAAAACCTTCCGTGATATCCTAGGGCAATTTTTCACTTAATTTAAATAATTACAGCTTGAGGATCATAAACGATATTTCAATTTAAACAGGGCTCGATATCTGATTGCGGGGTGATTAGGAAATCATACCGGAACGATTAATTTCATTAAGAACTCCTATTAAACGTTAAATTTTTAAAAAGAAAAACAATTTAATGATAATTGAAGTGGACCGGCTTTATCCCCCATTCCCTTCCCCCTCCGTTAACTTCTGAAAAACTTCGATCTACATTTACATAGGAAAAATAAAATAAGACCTAAATAAAATCGTATGGGATTATAGCAGCAGATAAGATAATTATTTAAAGACAATAGATTTTTTTTCAAGTAATCGCGACAAGTACTTTGCGCATGGCCTGCGTGTGCCCTAACCCCCCCCCCCTCTTTTAGCCTCCCCCCTTTAGCCCAATCTCCGCTAACCTTGCATATTTCTTTTGCCCTTCGCTAAAAAATACATCTGATATTTTTTTACGGAATAACGAAGACTAAGTGGGGGGGGGGGCATCCAAGGCTTATCGAGAGGTTTTGACAGACCCTATTCTCTAACCCCCCTCTCGGTCAACCATGTTCTAACGACGCTATTAATTACATATCTATGGAATATATTATAGTGTATTAGTGCTTGATAAGAAACTGATTTGAAAATAAATCACATGTTTTCGACAGATAACATCTATATTGGTTTCCATTGACGTTCACATTCCAAAACACGTAAATAAATAGGAAATTATGGGATAAAAAGTTAATTGAAGTTTTTGGATATTTGAGAAGGTAAACTATTTTTTACAGATTTCATTTCCATCCCACATGCTTGTTTACATGGATTTCATTATCGTGTATTCCGCCGCGGTAAAAAGTAGTTCCCTTCTTTTTGAGGCTTCAATGAGGTAAAACTAAACTTCTAAATGCTGAAACAATTACATTCTACAATTTATTTTGCGGTTATTTATATTGCTAAATGTACATATTAATCATAACTAATTAAAGTACAATAATTGCATTCTCAAATAGGCTTAAAATTTTACCCAAAATCCTCTAGAAAAGCATAATTGTTTTACAGCGAATTTCAATCCATATTGAATACCGAGTTCTGGAGGTCATTTATAAAATTTCAATCACAGTGGAATCTAGAATATGAGGTCAGTCCGTCCAAGACTTTCTCAACCTATTTACTTTTAGTAATAATAAATAACAATTAAGACCGACAAGTAAAATAGAGATAATAATATACTTTCCATATATTTTCACTATCGTTAATTTCTTAAAGAAATATTAAATTACGGTCCACTATGGTACTATGTTCCAGCTATGATAGGTTCTATCATAAATTGTACTACAAATGACCCTTAACCTAAAGTTACATCCCAAATTGAAAAATAACCTACAAAACTTTGTGACATACATGTAACTTCATTAAAAAATAGAAATGAAAGAAAAAAAATCCTAAATTAATTAGCCCATTAAAATAATAAAAGTTACGTAGGTCCCGCTTCATTTCAAAAACCGCCGTCAAATCTTTCCCACGATTTACATTTTAAATTCGTATCAAATTGAACAGTATATTTTTTCAAGAGTCAAGTGTAGCCTACAAATCCACCCCCGATAAATAATCTTAACCCCGAAAAAATTCGACCCGATATCTCAAAACAACGAGAAATAAACCGATCCACTTTCGTTTAACCTCAAAACGAATGAAAGCGCCATTAAAAAGAAAAATTTTAATTTTTTTTTATAAATTCCAAAGCGAGCGCCATTTAAATTTGCACGGAAGAGCCCGTTCCCGCTGGCAAACGGAGGGCCACGATTAGGCCCCTCCCTGCGGCGAGAGACCATTAAAAGGTCACGAGCGTGTTTCGACCCCATTACGTAATAATTCCAGCCCAGCAGAAGGGTGGGAACGTCGACCAGCTATTCCCGAATAATGGATACAGTTTCTCGGTTCAAACCCGATAAATTATTACACAGATCGTGCTTAAATTATCGATAATTAAAATGACACCGAAAAAAATATCGATACGTGGTGCACGATTTAAAATGCGTATACTATATAGAGCTGTACTTGTACTTAATTAATGGAATCTATTGGCTACGGAATGTTCAGAATGCGTTTAAATGTAAGTTTACTATTGGTATAGTAGAAAAGTAACCCATATCGAAAAAATTAAATGTAATTATAGCCAAGGCTTAATTCTTAGTTTAGTTCAATAACATAAATATTGTACGTAATAACGTAATAAATAATTGTTTATACGTGGAAGCTAAATGTAGTGATAAAATTTTCTTAAACTTTTGATTCCAAGTTTAACTAATTTTTCCCTGATTCAAACCAATGCAGACATGTATTTAAGGAAGTGGTTTTAATTAAGTCGTATAATTGCTATATTTAATGGGAGCTATTTTACCATAATTACTATTATGAGTATTTCAATTACAAATTATTAATATAATAATAAATTAAAACTACGTGAAAATTAAGCCTACCTATAGTGTTCATATGGGCGTTATAGTTTACATGTATAGGTGTAAATATAACATAACAACAGCTTATGAATAGTTTTTTTTATACGGTGTAATTGGAATTTAACCACTTATACTTGGAATGCTGAATGCACAACGCACCTTGGGGAACATGTACAGATCTAATACTTACGTATATGAATGGTTCAACATTGTAATTTATAATTATTCGAACAGTTACAAACTGCTTCTCTCAGAATTCAATGTCGATTATTACTTTAATTACTAATTCGTTAAGCGACCGGAGACTAGGTAGTATGAACATTGAATTTAACTATAGATCCTAAATTGGTATTAAAAATTAATCCAAGCTAACCTTATACCCCTGGCTTTCTTGGGACACTTCTAAATTTTGGTTTTACCTATTGTTATATCATTGTAGCTAAATTTTCACTTATTATTGGCTTTCTTTGTAACCATCATTCGAGATTTGGAATAAATGTGCCCACAAGTGCTCTATTAAAGTTAGAGGGACGCCTAAATTTTCAGTTGAGGTGCCTAATGCCCACCGCTTCATAGAAAAATGCTTCAGTTGTCTAGTGCCCACAATTCTACAAACAAACGCTTCAGGTTCCAATTTCCCGCAGTTTCAGAAGAAGTCGCTTTAGGTGTATAGTACCCACGGCTCCAAAAACAAACGTTTTAGGTGCCAAGTTCCTGCAGTTCTAGAAACAAACGCTTCAGATGCCGAGTGCCCACAATTCTAGAAAAAAAACTTTGCAATTCCGACTACCCTTAGCTCTAAAAAAGGGTTGGTGCCCATATCTGTTCAGAAAAGGTTCAAAGAGGGCTTAGTGTCCACAGTCTTTCAATTAATATGTCAAGTGGTGCCTAGTGTTTACACTCAGCCCTTCAGAAAAAACGCAATCGGGTGGCCACATACCTCCAAAAAGACACAAGAGGTCGCCCACAGCCGTAATAAAAGCCTAAGCCACTAGAAAAAATGCAATGGAATGCCAAGAGTAAAAACTACTTTGAATCTGTCTCAAAACGATCTGCGAACAAATTTTTTAGCTATAACAAACCTAAATAGTAAACAAGGAAAACTGTTTTTTACCCTTCCCATATACAAATCAAATCGAAAGTGAATCTCAATACAATAACACCAAAAAACGGAAGCTAAATGAAGTGGCGCAAAGGAAAACGATTGGTTGGAAAGGGGTAGCGAGTTCCTGTTTGGCGCGGTACTAGAGGAACGGAATGAGAATTCACCTTGGCCAAAAAACGCGCGAGCAACCGCGCCCCTTAATATTAGTATTAACAGCGTTCCTGACGAAGTGAGCAACGGAATGTACCATAAAACGTGGAAAAAGCGAGCTTGTTAGCCAGTTTGGGAAAAGTATTTTTTTCCTACCCTAGCTAATAATGGTAAGTCGCTGGTGGTTTTTTCCCCCTACTCGTTATGGTCGTCTCCCCTCGATTAAAAACTTTATAAGTCGCTATCCGCGGTTAATTAGCCGCCGGCTCTAATTTATGCGGTGCGCTACTTCGGTATATGGGCCTAGATGTTGTACTTCTTCTCGGCCATATACCGGAATAATTATTGTGATTACGGTAGCCCTGCCCGAAAAACGGCGCTATACCAGGGAAAAGAAAAATCGGAGCTGTTTTCTGGCTCTCAATCGTGAACGGGGTGAAGAGCTACAACGCCATTCTACAAATAAAACCAGAGATAATTTAACCAAATGCACTCGCTGCGAATATTAATACCACGCTGTATTATATTAGAAACTAATGGGAGCCTTTAAACGTCTGTTAGTTTGAGTACTCATAAGTCCAGTGTAGATATAGAATGAAGAGTGAAATATTGGTATTTCACAACGCTATAAAATGCACTCGCCGCGAATATTAATACCATGCTGTATTATATTGGAAACTAATGGGAGCCTTTAAACGTCTGTTAGTTTGAGTACTCATAAGTCCAGTGTAGATATAGAATGAAGAGTGAAATATTGGTATTTCACAACGCTATAAAATGCACTCGCCGCGAATATTAATACCATGCTGTATTATATCGGAAACTAATGTGAGCCTTTAAAAGCCTGTTAGTTTGAATACTCATAAGTCCAGTGTAGATATAGAATGAAGAGTGAAATATTGGTATTTCACAACGCTATAAAAAAGTGAACAAAATATTTTCACGAGAAATTTCACGAACGAGACGCAATTTAATGGAAGTTTTAAAGTGTGATAAATAAAATGACTCTAGTCACGGTTGTCTATAATCCCGTGCGAGGATAATTACGTTACGTGATAGGTTAGAAAGAGTTATACCATTATCCTAGCGCCGCGGCGTAATATTTATACCTGAATTTTGTTCCAAGTATTTTCATTGGAAAATACACATTAAAAACAAAATATGGAAAATTTGTAAATGCGTAATTTTTTTTGCAGGATTGAAGGATTTTTCGATATATGTATATGTATATATATATATATATATATATATATATATATATATATATATATATATATATATATATATATATATATATATCCAAAATAAAAACAACAGTATTTTAAAAGCCAAGATACTTCAATATATATATCCAATTGAGTTTTTAAAATATTCACAATTTTTTCTACTTTTTTTGGTACTTTATTGATTTTCAATTTCGTTTAGTCGATCTCTAATCTACGTTTTTGGAGATTTATTTAAAAAAATGTAATATTTAAGGAATCGAACATCATTAAAAGGGATTCTAAGATTCTTAATGATGATTTGATTTTTTTGCAAGATTATAGATTTTTTTATATATATCAAAATCTAATTGAATTTTAAAAAAAATTCGCATTTAACAATTTGTTTACTTTTTTGGTATTTCATTCTTTATGGGTGACGCTTCATATAATACCAATCAAATATGAATGGGCGTATGCAAAAATTTTAAAACCACTTTATAAATAAGTTAGCAAGTCCTACTGAAGTAGCGCTATGTCTTTGTGAAAATGATTGGCATGTTTAGCTAGGAATTTATAGAAAGGTCTATTAAGGATAACAATTTTGATATCAAAATTAAGCCTTGATTGAACGTAATAAATTGAATTGTCCCGTTTTAAACTAACCGTTATAAATGAACTTCCGCATACTTAATATCAGTGATATAGAGAAAGCATTGCATTCAATTTTTCCAAGAATGAAAACGTGCCAGTGTAAGAATAAAAAGTGGGACCCGGCGGTGAGGAGCGAAAATTGTCCCGATGCTTAGAGCGAAACCACGAGAGCGTTTTGTTTGTGTTGGAAGGAGTGTTTACCCTGCGTTTAAAAATGTTAAATACCAGTACGGCGCTTTCGCTAATAATAAAAAAAGAGACAACTCTCCATCGGCGGGCGGCGATGAGAAATATCAAAGGAAAGGTGTTCTTCAAAAATGGAGAGCCATTAGGAGACTGTGTTTAAAGTGGGGGAGGCCAAACAGACTTTCTCGGAAATTGCCTTCGCCAGGAGAGAATCACCGAAACGAGAAAATTTCGATTTCTTAAAGAAAAATCACGATCTTTATTTGGGACATTGCCAACGTGCGGTGGTTTCATTAGTGGTAACTATGACGGGAAACCTTTCGATAGCGAGTGTTCGTTACGGATAACTCGTACTTTTAATGTTCCCCAATTAACCAGGTCCAGTAAGTTACGTCTCTTAACTTAGAACTAAACAGAAGCGTATGATAGTTCTCTTAAGACCTTTTCGGGCCCTGGGCTAAATTATTTCTTAAGACCTTTGCGATCCCCAACGGTCAGCCTTTGTATGTCCGTTGTCTAAATTCAACTACGCAATAATCAAACCCAAACTTCTAATTTCAAAAGTATAAGATAATACTACTGAAAATAAGATTTTTACTGACAGTGACTCGCTGTTAGGTTTTATAAGAAATGGTAGGTACCGTATGATACGCGATGTGACGATGAGTCAAATTACTTTAGACGTAACTAAAAGATACGTAATATTAAATGAGCATAAATAATATTTTACAAACTAAACCCGTATCCCTAGAGGCTGTATGGCCCTTCCGGGGCCCCAAAACTGGCTGGGGGCCCTGGGCTACCACTTAGCCCATGCTTTAAGACGGCCCTGCTGTATCTGATTTTGTTACTAACTAATATAGTTCTTATTGAAATATTAAGTATTTATCTTATAAAGTTAAATCAAGAATGTATTTATTTATACTCAGGGAGAATGAATATGTCGAGACTATCGACGGACACGTTGAGGCCCTAACCCCCTCACGCTAAGGGGGGGGGAGGAAAAAAAGGAGGAGGTCTTATTTTTTGCGTCCTCGCAGCAGCGTTAATCGCGTCGAAAAACGTAATTTTTTAAGAACCAATGAGATTGCAGTATTATTTGATTTTATTAAAGCGGAGGAGCATACCGGGGCCCCCAACGGGTGGAATTGAAGAAACGCTAAAAATAACCTCGACACATTCATTCTCCCTGAGTATAAATAAATACATTCTTGGTTAAATGATAAGGTTTTACATCGTTACTCGATAAATATTACCTATTCATTCAAGGTTTGGACATTGAGAAGTGCGTGATAGCGTACGAAATTACATGTTGCAATTATACCCAGTTAACTTTATCACAAGTTTTTATATATCTCTTACGAGAGAAACTTGTATCCATATTGACCATAAAAATTGAAAAATGTATACCTTCACAGGATTTAAGGCAATTTTTTTAATTATTTTATTATTTAGCTTAATGACGTAAAATGTAGAATTTAAACTACGTACGAATATGTACCGATTTATAAACAATATATTCTGTAAGAGTTTCAGAAAGTCACTCTCTGACGTATTTAGCTAGAAAAAGTTTTTCTTAAGAAATTATTTTTGTAAAATACTCCAAAAAATCTTAATTCCCCCCCCTTTAAGCAAAAACTTGAATCTTTAATTTTAAACAAAACTATTTAACTCTTTTTTAAACTTAAATATTTTACCTTTACCCTGTCTATTATTATCAAGTTAGTGTTTTTTCCTTTGTTGGTATTTTTTTTCTTTTAAATAGTTAAATGGTTATTAAATATTTAATATAATTAGCGGGCTCACAAGTCACAAAGATAACTTAGCCTAACCACAATTTGTAATTTAATTCATGTTGCTACCAATAAACTTTGATTTGATTTGAACAGCGGATGAATACACCCAATCAAGGCTCCAAATTTACCGACCCTATTATTTAGTGCTCGACATTCGATTAATTTTTATCAATGAATAAAATAAGCTCGGCGATATTTAAATAATATTTATTTAAATAACCAATAGTAAAATAAAAATTGTAAAATGTTTAAATAATCAAAAGTGAATAAGCCTATTATTTAAATAAACAAACAATTATTTAAATAAATACCACTTTTATTCAAATAAATGCTTGGTTGCGTAAAAAAAAACATAATTAAATAATTTAAAATGATATTCTTTTTACCAACGTGTTTTAAATAAATCGAAAAATTTGTGGATAACGAATAAACAATTCCGAGCACTACTATTATTTCGATTAAATATGTAAAAGTTAAAAATTAAACTGCGTACGGATATTTAACTTTTGATAAACCAGATCTTATAGATAAAATAGTATGAGAAAATCAACGCTCTATTTTTTGTTCCCAAACGTTTTTCGATAACCCCTCAGCAGCCTACGTAGATACATGTTTCGAGCGAATGACATTATCAAGATACTTATCTCGCAAGATAATTATATACTTCTGATATAATTAAGATAATCCTTATATAATTGTAAAACAGCTAGTTAATTTACAGGGTGTTTCAAAATGTTATGCATCAATTTGAAGGAGTTGTAGGGGGTGAGTTGAGAAGTATGCCTGTTTTTCCCCATTTTCCTGCGACGAGTTAAAAGAGGGCCAGACAGCTTCAAAGTGTAGCCTACTAGCCTCTGAAATTAGGCTGCAAAAAGCGCAAAACCAAGCAGCAGGGAAACGCGAACATTAAGGTTTGGGTTCGTGTGATAGGTAAACAAATCGAGGTAACCAGCGTAAAAAGGTAACTTAAACAGTGTTTAAAGTTTTGCGCTTGTTGCAGCCTACTTCGAGGAGCTAGTAGGCCACACTTTGAAGTTCTCTGGCGCTCTTTTAATTCATCGTAAGAGAATGGGAAAAAACAGGCATACTTCTCAACTCACCCACTACAGCTCCTTAAAATTTTGGAATAACCTTTTGAAACACCCTGTATAGGTACGAATTGGTAAAGTTGAAACAAACGAAAATCAGCTGAGTGTAAAAGCGACCGACGGAGCCGTGATCAATTCGGGATGCTGAATGCCGGAGGGGTGTTCGCCAGAAGAAGGGGGAGTTGGTTCAAGGAAGTAGTTCAAGGAGACCGCTCACGGTGTCTTCCCATCAGCCCCTTCTTGCCGATCCTCCATCTTCGGCCGAGAAAGAAAAAACGCATCGAGCATACTACCCAATACAGGGTTGGGAACAAATATGAAGCGAGCGTTCCATCAAAAAAACCTCGAAGAGGAGAATCGGCCTTTGATCGGGCCAAGAAATATCTCGACGGAGGCGAGAGCCGAGAGAAAAAAAGAGATAGTACGCCGAATTTCTTTTTAATTTTATACCTAACGCGGCTTCCTATATGGGGGGATTTTTTTTCACCAAAAGATAATAGGTTGAAAGACTAAAACCGTGGAAACATATCCCTTCGCTCGACGCGACGCGGCGTGGTTGCGGGCCGGCACGCGGAACGGCTACTTGTACCGCTCAAAACAAAAAAGATTCTTCGCTGAAGGACGGACCAGCGTCGTATTAAATCGAGAGCCGAGGAAAACGGGTCAAATCGGAGAAGATAGCACGCACCATAACGCCAGTACGCCAGTTGCGAAAATACACGGCGTCGAGGGTTATCGCTTTCAAACCATTAATCTTTCATAAAGTTTCAAATTATTATTATATAGCCCAATCGTTTACAACGATTTTATTTATTATTATTAAATTCCGATAAGAAAAAATTCTTGAATATTTCGTGCAAATTTGATATTGATGGGGAAGATATTTTGATTTGGGAAAAGATTGATGGGCGATACGATACGCGTATTTTTCGCGACTTCTCTACTAATCGAGTTAAGCAGCCCCTAGGAAACGTGTACGGTTAACTTGTAGGTTTGTAAGGTTACGGAATTTCAGTATAAGAAAATGTTTCAATGGTAAAAATAATTTTGTGCATTGAAAAGACGTATAATTTGGCAAATATTACTCTAAAATGAAATGAAGATTTTACGTATCTAAATAACTCTACTTTTTTTAGTAGTTTTGAGTGAATTTAAAATTTATAAAATTACGAAAGCAAGGGCGTATGATTTAGCCAATACTACTCTGAAATAAAATGAAAATTTAACGTACCTTAATACCACTACTTTTTTTAGTAGTTCTGAGTTAATTTAAAAATGTATTAAATAAAGGGCGTATGATTTCGCAAATACTACTCTAAAATAAAATGAAAATTTAAAGTATCAAAATATCTCTACTTGTTTTAGTAGTTTCGAGTGAATTTAAAAATGTATAAAGTTACGAAAGCAAAGGCGTATGATTTAGCAAGTACTACTTTAACCAAAATGAAAATTTAAAGTATCTAAATATCTCTACTTGTTTTAGTAGTTTTCAGTGAATTTAAAATATATAAAATTACGAAAGCCGAGGGGCTAACCACTCTTAGAAAGTGTGTACACCGGATTACGCTTAGATTAGCATTGCCAAAGGCAGGGACTTCAAAGATTACGCGTAATCCCATTAGTACAGTCAAAGGTACGGCTCTGTACACCGATTACGCGGAGTGATCAGCCCCTCGACGAAAGCAAGGGCGTATGATTTAGAAAATACTACTGTGAAATAAAATGAAAATTTTATACGTGTAAATTTACTTGTTTCGGTAGTTTTGTGGGAATTTAAAAATGTATAACACCAAGACACTACCAGTATTTCTGGTCACGTATTTAAAAAAAAATAATTTTTTTGCGGTAGAGGGAACGCCGGAAATATTACAGCTTTCTAAAGCACACTTAAGTGTCGAAAATTGATAGTAACTACTCTGACGGCTTTTTAGTTAGCCTAACTATAAAAAGTGGATAAAAATATGGGTACTCAATCGGGCGTCTATACTGTTCTATTTCATGAATTGTCACGGGCTTGCGAAGAAATTCGAGGAGCGCGAATTCCAAATATTCTTTCACCGGACTTTAAACCCAATAAAAGCGAACAGTGAAAATTTAGAGCCCAAAGATACCTCGTTGAATATAAGAGAAATACAAATATCAACGCTTAACGTATTTACTATTTAATTTTGAAAATTATAATTTTTTCTAAAAATAAAACATTTTTTGGATAAATAAATTATACATAGATATTTTCATTAACATACTTATAAATTTCAGTTTACTGATAATAGAAAATGGAATATTTAAGCTTGCCAGGTGAGCTTGCCAGGTGTAGTTTTGATTAAGTTACGTGTATCCCCCCAAACGACTCAATTTTCACCATTTAAAAAATTTTAGTAGTAAGAATAGGCTTTTCAAAGCTCGTTAGTTAAGCAATTGAGTGTTTACTATCAGGTTGAGTTCTCGCCACAAGCGGTTTATAAAGAGTAGCGTTGTCGGCATCTCTCAGCTGGCAGCCGAGGCAAAAAAAACCCGGCAAGGGAATAGGTCGCGACAAAAAGGCTAAATAAAACAGCGAAACAACGGAACTCCTCGGCTCACGAGGTATAGGTAGATACGCTTAAAAATAAAAAAGGCAGAGAGAGAGAGAGAGAGTAGAGTTGTTAGGAGAGTGAGTGTGAAAAGGGAGCTTGCTCCTACCTAGCATTTTGCTGAGATCGGCGTTATGCAAATCGGGATTCTCGTCCGCCAGTCGTTTCCTCTCGACTTTGGCCCAAACCATGAAGGCGTTCATGGGTCGGCGGATTCTTTGTTCCTGCGTCGCCCTGTTGCCTCCCCGCGTCGAAACCGGAGCGGCCGGGGGACTCAGCAGCTCGCTTCCGCCGGAACCCGACGCGCCTCCTCGCGCCGCGCTCTGCGGGGAGCGATGGATGGACGCTTGACCCTGGGGAACGGGCATGCCGGACATCAGCATCTCGTCGTTGTACGGCGACACGCTGTTGATGTCGGCGGGCGAGAAACAGCTGGAATCGCCGCTGGAGTCGGCTCCTTTGGCCACGTCCGTCGGACGGGTCGGTCCTCCGGGTCGCCGTTCGGACGAAGCCACGTAATACGGTTCGACGGACGACTGACCCACGTTGGGGTAGGGCACGGGTGACCAGTCGGACACCGGGTAGTAGACCGATTCGTTCTTGGGATGGACGATCAGTCGGTGGACGGAATTGGCGGCGTACGGGTCCTGGTGAGCGTCGGCGTTCATCATGTGGACGTCGGCGCAGTCCCTCAAGGCGCCACCGTCGTCTTCGTGGTCGTAGTTCATCTGGGGTAAATCCAGAGACGATGAAGGCTGGACGCCTCCGCCCGCCGGGTTCGAACCCGGTCCGTAACTCATATGGAACCCGCGGCAAAACGCGTAAAAAACGACTGACAAACTTTTTCGATTCCTTAGTTTCGAACACAATTTCCCATAGAAAGGCGTCTACGAACTGTTTTTCCCCGTTAACAACGGCTAAAACCCGGACGGAGATAGACCAACGTAGGCGAAAATAACTTTTTGTACGGGCAGATTTAAGCAAAAGGTAAATAACACACGAGGCGCGATGTTTGACTATTACGTACGCGAGTACGCGCGGTTGAGGCGCAACGGAGGAGCGCCGAAACGGTTCTACTCAACAGGTTGCCGGACGAACGGAAAACTGAACGAGAAGGGAGGAGAGCAGAGGTAGAGAGAGGAGAGTGCGCGAAAACTAGCTACGGCTGCGTTCAAACTTTTGAACAGAGGGGAGCCGCAGCTAAGGTAGAACGACTCGCGTCACTATAAAGCTGGCTGGCTCCAACTACAACTTACTGGGGATGGATACACGCGGGAGGGGAGACATTTTATATCTGGCTCATTCCCCCCGGTTCTCTCTCTCTCTCACTATTTCCCACCTTCGGAGAGCGAAGCAAAAACGCAAGAAGAATTTCAAAGAACGGAGCGTATAGCTAAGTATTTAAAATAATCACGATCAGGACCAACCCTGAGGTGTCGAACGCGCGCGAACAACTTAGCCTAATGTCGAAGTTAAAGGCGTGACAACGGTGACATACCGTATGCGGTTTTCACTTCCGTCCAGGTTTTATTTTAACTGCCAGGTGATTTTGGGGTGCAGCGGTTATTACCAATAAACGAACGCGTTATTTGGTTCGCGTGCGGTTGAGGCCGACACCGGAGCGTCACCCGACAACTGACAAAATATCTCTCCGGCGCTCGATCGTATAAGCGGGCTTATTTAAACAGACGCTTAAGTGGTGAAGTTTAAACTCGCGGAAACTTATAAACCGATTCGACTGCTATGATTTCCCCGCCGCGATTTACGTTGTTTTGATCGAAATGCAGCTTTTTTGACTGTCTGTGCAATTGCCAACTGCGGTACTCGGAGCGAATCGCGAATCATATAAGGTATAAACCGGTAATCCGTGCCGCAGATATTACCTAATTTTCAATTTGGCAGTCTCGGACGTCAGTACGTGATACGATTTATTAAATAGTATGAATCGTGATTTAGGCTTAGCAGTTTTTCCATTCTCCCTTTTTTTGTTCGTTTCGAAAATGTGCTTAAAGAGCTCAGATAACCCTTTTAGAATTATCTCGCTCACGTACAGGCAGCGCCTATCTTCATCAGACGACTTTTTATTCAACTTAAAAATCAAATAATTGTAGGTTTACATAAAAATCAAAAATTAAATGATTGTTGGTTTACATAAAAATTGAAAATCAAATGATTGTTGGTTTACATAAAAATTAAAAATCAAGTGATTGTTGGCTTACATAAAAATCAAATGATTGTTGGTTTACATAAGAATCAAATGATTGTTGGTTTACATAAGAATCAAATGATTGTTGGTTTACATAAAAATCAAATGATTGTTGGTTTACATAAAAATCAAATGATTGTTGGTTTACATAAAAATCAAATGATTGTTGGTTTACATAAAAATCAAATGATTGTTGGTTTACATAAAAATCAAAAATCAAATGATTGTTGGCTTACATAAGAATTAAATGATTGTTGGCTTACATAACAATCAAATGATTGTTGGCTTTCATAAAAATCAAATGATTGTTGGTTTACATAAAAATCAAATGATTGTTGGTTTACATAAAAATCAAATGATTGTTGGTTTACATAAAAATCAAATGATTGTTGGTTTACATAAAAATCAAATGATTGTTGGTTTACATAAAAATTAAAAATCAAGTGATTGTTGGCTTACATAAAAATCAAATGATTGTTGGTTTACATAAGAATCAAATGATTGTTGGTTTACATAAGAATCAAATGATTGTTGGTTTACATAAAAATCAAATGATTGTTGGTTTACATAAAAATCAAATGATTGTTGGTTTACATAAAAATCAAATGATTGTTGGTTTACATAAAAATCAAATGATTGTTGGTTTACATAAAAATCAAAAATCAAATGATTGTTGGCTTACATAAGAATTAAATGATTGTTGGCTTACATAACAATCAAATGATTGTTGGCTTTCATAAAAATCAAATGATTGTTGGTTTACATAAAAATCAAATGATTGTTGGTTTACATAAAAATCAAATGATTGTTGGTTTACATAAAAATCAAATGATTGTTGGTTTACGTAAAAATCAAAAATCAAATGATTGTTGGCTTACATAAGAATTAAATGATTGTTGGCTTACATAACAATCAAATGATTGTTGGCTTTCATAAAAATCAAATGATTGTTGGTTTACATAAAAATCAAATGATTGTTGGTTTACATAAAAATCAAATGATTGTTGGTTTACATAAAAATCAAATGATTGTTGGTTTACGTAAAAATCAAATGATTGTTGGTTTACATAAAAATCAAATGATTGTTGGTTTACATAAAAATCAAATGATTGTTGGTTTACATAAAAATCAAATGATTGTTGGTTTACATAAAAATCAAATGATTGTTGGTTTACATAAAAATCAAATGATTGTTGGTTTACATAAAAATCAAATGATTGTTGGTTTACATAAAAATCAAATGATTGTTGGTTTACGTAAAAATCAAAAATCAAATGATTGTTGGCTTACATAAGAATTAAATGATTGTTGGCTTACATAACAATCAAATGATTGTTGGCTTTCATAAAAATCAAATGATTGTTGGTTTACATAAAAATCAAATGATTGTTGGTTTACGTAAAAATCAAAAATCAAATGATTGTTGGCTTACATAAGAATTAAATGATTGTTGGCTTACATAACAATCAAATGATTGTTGGCTTTCATAAAAATCAAATGATTGTTGGTTTACATAAAAATCAAATGATTGTTGGTTTACATAAAAATCAAATGATTGTTGGTTTACATAAAAATCAAATGATTGTTGGTTTACGTAAAAATCAAATGATTGTTGGTTTACATAAAAATCAAATGATTGTTGGTTTACATAAAAATCAAATGATTGTTGGTTTACATAAAAATCAAATGATTGTTGGTTTACATAAAAATCAAATGATTGTTGGTTTACATAAAAATCAAATGATTGTTGGTTTACATAAAAATCAAATGATTGTTGGTTTACATAAAAATCAAATGATTGTTGGTTTACGTAAAAATCAAAAATCAAATGATTGTTGGCTTACATAAGAATTAAATGATTGTTGGCTTACATAACAATCAAATGATTGTTGGCTTTCATAAAAATCAAATGATTGTTGGTTTACATAAAAATCAAATGATTGTTGGTTTACATAAAAATCAAATGATCGTTGGTTTACATAAAAATATTATGATTGTTGGTTTAACAATAAATCAACTGATGGTTGGTTTAACAATAAATCAACTGATGGTTGGTTTAACAATAAATCAACTGATGGTTGGTTTTACAATGCATATAACCTTTTTATTTAATAAAAATCAACTGATGGTTGGTTTTACAATGCCTATAACCTTTTTATTTAAAAAAGATCAACTGAAGGTTGGTTTTACAATGCATATAACCTTTTTATTTAAAAAAATCAACTGATGGTGGTTTTAGACAAAAAATTTAATTATTGTTGTTTATGACAAAAAATCAAATTATTGTTGTTTATGACAAAAAATCAAATTATTGTTGTTTATGACAAAAATCAAATTATTGTTGTTTATGACAAAAAATCAAATTATTGTTGTTTATGACAAAATATCAAATTATTGTTGTTTATGACAAAAAATCAAATTATTGTTGTTTATGACAAAAAATCAAATTATTGTTGTTTATGACAAAAAATCAAATGATTGTTAGTTTGACTATAAATCAAATTATTGTTGTTTATGACAAAAAATCAAATTATTGTTGTTTATGACAAAAAATCAAATTATTGTTGTTTATGACAAAAAATCAAATTATTGTTGTTTATGACAAAAAATTAAATGATTGTTAGTTTGACTATAAATTAAATGGTTGTTGCGATGACTGTATTAATTAATGTTTGATTTTCTCTATATTTGATTTGATTGTGGGTCTGACAATTATAAATTAAGGATTTTTAAATTTCCACAATTTGTACAAATAAACATTAACGCATTTTTATCATGTTCGGAATAAATAAATTAAATTTGAATCATATCTCCAGAGCTTATATATATTTTTAAATAATACAGCATCAATCAAACATTTTATATCCGAAATCATGGCATTGGCTTTAAATTATTAGAATTTTAAAATTAACAAACATCTGAGCTCCATGCATACGTACTCCGAGCGTGCGTACGTACGTGATATAGAGGTTTAGTGCCCGACGTTTTTGGCAGTTCTCTATATATAAGCTGTGCTGTCAGATCTGTGAAAGCTGTTAAAAATTTTACTTGGTTAATTCGCTAAACCTCGTAGTTTTCAAGTTAATTGTACACATGTTAGGTCTATATTCGCGGAGATTGAAGCTACAAAAATGGGTTAACTGATATTTAGACTAACTATCGCTCATTAGTGCCCATACACTTCTCCAGAACGTACAGTAACTATATTTTTGAATATGATATATTAAGAATTTTAGAATAGTTTCAACTAAATTTTTTTTAAATTATTCTACATTGTTGAAAGGGGTGGTATAATAATCAGCTAGTTTACTACCCAAGGCACCATCTTAGGCCGAAATCATCAAGCGACCTTTAATGCCTTAAACATCACTGTGTCTTTACTTTCCCAAGCCAACTCACAAATCAACTTAAAGGGAATATAACCTGTTCTAATAATGGCCGCTCCATCCATTGGCTTTTGACATTATTGGCGCTGCTTAGTGGTTCGTATCGTGGAACCAATGAGTTAGCTCCCTGCTGGTTAGAATGGTTTTCCCCGAGCTCTTCGGTTTCCGGTAATAGTAAGTGTTGGCAGCTGTTGGCTCGCGTGGCTTGAAGGGTCTGTCACCACCATCCTACGCAATTTAACCCGGCTATCGGTTATTGGTTTCATAAGTCAGTAGCTGACTTAGGTCTGTGTGGTTCCTTGGGAATTAGCTTAATGAGAAATACGTTATTAAGCTCTTGCAGAGCTAGCGATCATGAAAACTAGAAAGATTACGCCGTGCAATAAAACGTGTAGAGAGGACGGAGAGACTTTGACTTCCCCGAATGATTTTATTGGTGAAGTCTAAATTTTTCCAAAAAAACCCTCCTTTTTCCAATATTGTGCACACCTCTGGTAAATAACGGTAAATACCAGTAATAATTAGTTAATGACAAAAAATATTGGAAAGTAACAGTAATAATTAGTAAATTACAATAAATATTAGTTAATTAAAATAAATATAACTTAATTACAATAAATTTTGGTAAATATTAATCAATTACAAAGATTATTAGTTAATTACAAAGATTATTAGTAAATTACAAAGATTATTAGTTAATTACAAAGATTATTAGTAAATTACAAAGATTATTAGTTAATTACAAAGATATTAGTTAACTACCAATATTATTAGTTAATTTCAAAGATTATTAGTTAACTACCAATATTATTAGTTAATTACAAAGATTATTAGTTAATTACCAATATTATTAGTGAATTACTAAGATTATTAGTTAATTACAAAGATTATTAGTTAACTACCAATATTATTAGTTAATTTCAAAGATTAATAGTTAACTACCAATATTATTAGTTAATTACAAAGATTATTAGTTAATTACCAATATTATTAGTTAATTACTAAGATTATTAGATATTTACCAAGATTATTAGTTAGTTACTATAAATATTTGTAATGAACAGTAAATATTTGTATTGAACAGTAAATATTTGTAATTAACAGTAAATACTTGTAATTAATAGTAAATATTTGTAATTAACAGTAAATATTCGTTAATTACAATAAATATTAGTTAATTACAATAAATATTAGTTAATTACAATAAATATTAGTTAATTACAATAAATATTAGTTAATTACAATAAATATTAGTTAATTACAATAAATATTAGTTAATTACAATAAATATTAGTTAATTAAAATAAATATTAGTTAATTACAATAAATATTAGTTAATTAAAATAAATATTAGTTAATTACAATAAATATTAGTTAATTACAATAAATATTAGTTAATTACAATAAATATTAGTTAATTACAATAAATATTAGTTAATTACAATAAATATTAGTTAATTACAATAAATATTAGTTAATTACAATAAATATTAGTTAATTACAATAAATATTAGTTAATTACAATAAATATTAGTTAATTACAATAAATATTAGTTAATTACCATAATTAAAATAAATATAATCAAAAGTAAGTATTACTTAATTACAATAAATAACAGTAAATATTACTTATTTACAATAAATATTATTGGTAAATAACAGTAACTATTTGTAAATAACTGTAAATATTTGTAAATAATAGTAAATATTTGTAAAGAATAGTAAATATTTGAAAATAATAGTAAATATTTGTAAATAATAGTAAATATTGTTAAATAACATATAATATTGCTAAATTCCAGTAAATATTGGTAAATAATAGTAAAAATTTTTAATAGTAAATATTAGAAAACATCAGTAAATATTGGTAATAGTAAATATTGGAAAATATCAGTAAATATTGGTAAAAAAAAGGAAATATTGGTAATAGTAAATATTGGAAAATATCAGTAAATATTGGTAAATAATAGTAAATATTGGAAAATATCAGTAAATATTGGTAAATAATAGTAAATATTGGAAAATAATAGCAAATATTGGAAAACAACAGTAAATATTGGTAAATAATAGTAAATAATGGTAAATTATGGTAAATAACAGTAAATATTGGTAAATAGTGAATAACACCTTGTTAAATCAAGCAAATCTTTCATAAACAGTTGAAATTATTTACTTAAAGGGAATATAACCTCAGGTATTTGGTGTGGAACACCAACGCTTGCAGCTCTGGCCGCTCTTGCCTTCGGCTTTAAAAATGTTTGGCGCCACTGTACAGGGACATTTGAAAAATTGAAGGGGTCTTCCGTAAAGATTGCTTTGCAGGTTATATTCCCTTTAACAAAACTATTTCGTGTATCTGATAAATACAAATTTAAATACAATTTTGTAAAAAAAATTAAAAAAATTACTTTGATCTACCATATTTACCATTTTTTAATTTTATACCATAAGGTTATTTACCATTATTAACCATACAATTTACTACTTTGGAAAACTGGAAGTGTATTCCTTGAACTCATTTTTGTGCTCATGTGGGTTAGTGTAATTTTTTTTAAAGGCCAGTTCAGATGAGTCTCAATTTTTGGTAAACGTTGGTGAACACAGTTCACGACTCGATTTCGCAAAACATGTTGCATTTTCGTTCACACGCTCCATCAAAAGTTGCTAAGATAAAAAAATCTTTTTTCTAGTACAAAAATATGTCGATTTACATTAATAAAAGTATTTAATATTAGTATTAATATTTATATATGTGTAATCACGATGAAGTGTACGAAAATGTTGAGATTTGATAAGTGTTTGGAGTTAAGCCTAGGTCGCAAAAAACTGGTTTAAACGCACTCTCGCAAGCTCAAAATTTGTGTTAGCGTTGAGTTCGGGACTACTTATTTTCTTTAAATTTTTTCCATTGGATAGTAGCGGCAATGAGAGTAGCGGAGGTTTCTCTAACTACGCTGTACAGCCAAAGGTTGCGGAGAGAGGATTTTCAGCCCCCTGGAGTGACTGATTTTTAACTCTTTGGGGCATATAGTTCATTCCTCCCCACATATACTTTTACTCTAAGGTTCGACTTTCACAATAAAGATTGAAGTGAGATTGGAATAGCTCGTAGCATGAGTCTCGTTAGACTCCATCGCCATCTATTTTTAATAAAAGAACTAAAAGCTACCTATGTGAGAAAATTCAGCTGGCGAGAGTGCGTTTAAAACTTGACCAACGTTCGTGTGGCCAATACGTCGTTGAAATATTTTCTCCATTCACACGGGTGCAACTTGGTTAATAGGTTTTAACATGAATATATCTAGCTATTCATGGTTTTAAGCAATAGGCTTTTCTCAATGCGAAAACTAACGCTAAATTCGTCCGAGAACCTTGAGCTTTTACTCGTAGCTCAATTGGTATAAGACGCTTTATCTCTAGTAAGCCCAAACAATAACGCTCTAAGAGCAGAGTAATTTCAGTGCACGAATGATTTGATTATACGGTTTTTTAGTTGCTTGTCTTACCATAAGGATATTTGAAACATATCGATAAATTTGGCAACATAAACGTTTCGCTCGCCTAAATCCCTCTAATGCTCTAATGGACGAGGCATTACGATTATCGAGAAAGCTAAAACACTCAGTTTCTACACGTCTGCTATTAAAATCGTCGTAATGAAACTTATAAAGCAATATCTGGGTATTAAGGCCCGTATTTGCGTTTCTGTTTCCGAAACTTTTAGCGCTGTTTGCACGAATATGAAAATCGCGTTATTGGCTTCCAACGCGAAATTGCCGATAACTAAAAGAGATGGACCAAATCATTAAAATCCACTGACAAATAACATTAAAAAGCTTTTTGCAAATTACGAAAATAAGACAATATTATTTACCCGAATTAAAGGAATCAACATAACCAAAAGAATAAGTTCGTCGTGCGACGGAAAATATTATCTTGGGAAATTGGGAAAGTTATTCAGTCATTTAAAGATAGTATGTTCAACGAATTTCAGATTCAGCAAATATTTAGGGGTTATTGTCGTTACTTACGTTACAAACCAGTCGAAACACTTGGTAGCAGCGATGTTTCGATTTAATTCATTCTAACTAAAAACAAAGTATAACTTTTATAAAAATTCTACAAGGTTCCTCTTTCTCGTCAGCCATCTGAAAAAATTCGCGGAAGTGGGTTGAACGAATGACAACATTTTAGAACAACGCATTTTAGTTCAAACCCGAAAGGTTTTCTTGTTTACCCACTTTAACTAACATACTCTGAATATTTCTTGTAATCATTACAAAAATATATAAACTTTTAGCACAAAATGTGTTGATTGAGATTAAAAAGCCTGTAGATGTTAATGGTAATAGTTAGTGTAGGGAGCTGTTGGCTCGCGTGGCATGAAAGGGTTTGCCACCACCGTCCTACGCATTGTTACCCGGCCACCCGTTTAAAGTCACTAGATGACTTGGGCCTAAGGTGGTGCCTTGGGTATTAGCCTCGCTGATTATTATTATTTATTATTTTATTAATAATTTTAACAATCAACTTTAAAAATTCGTTTCCTCCCAGAATCTGGTGTTCATATCAGCGCTCTACACAGCATTGCACTGTGGCTGTGAGACTTACCACGACTACAAAAGGTGTCTATCCTAGTTGCTTCCCCCTTATTCTACTTTCGCGGTAAATCACGAAAACTAAAACGTTGCGACAAATATTGTCACTCGAAATAGACTCGTTCTACGAGAGAACGAACTATTGAAAACATGTAGAACGTATATATTTGTAACGTCAATCACGCCGCCACTCCGCGGGTGGCGCTGTTTAATCACTTCCTACATATTCGTTAACAGCTGAAGGAAAAATTTATTTATTCTAACACCCCGGCACTAGGGGTCGCAATCTGCGCGCTTATAACGAGAAAATACACAAACGAGTTTATAGCTACAACGACACACACGTTTTACACTATCATTCATTTTAAGTCCGATGGCCATGGCTTAAATATATATAGTTGAGTCAACTCAAGTTGGACGAGTTGGTACAATTAGTTGGCACAGTTCGTGAGAGTTTAACAGAATACCAATTAGTGGACCGAATTGTGTTTGACCCAATGCTGTAAATGGGATCTTCAGTTCATAATTTGTTTAGCATAAAAATCAAACCAATATCAGTAATTTGTCTACATTTAATATTATAATTGAAATAAAAAATATAAATTAATATATAAATTTTAGAACTTCGATTTTCCAAATCTACATTTATTTATCGGTTGAAATATAGATATTGGTTGAAATCAATAAAAAGGTCAAAATACCATTAAAAGTTTAATATCGGTAAAACATGATACTTATTAGAATATCGGTGTCGTTATATCAAAATTTTATTTAAGTTGAAATTACGGTAAAATCATGATTTTAGTTGAAATTTTGATTTAATTTGCATTATCGGTATTTTAGTAATAACAGTAAAATCAAGGTATTAGTTGAAACATTGGTCTAGGTTTAACATCGGTAAAGGTGTGATTTCAGTTGAAACATTGGTATTTGTGCAATATAAGTAAAATAAAAATTTCAGTTAAAATATCAGTATCGGTATTCGGTATACTGTTAGTAAATGCTTAATTTATGTTAAAATATCGGTATTTGTGTATTATCATTAAAATAAAAATTTCAGTTGAAACATCGGTTTAGTTTTACTATCGGTAAAGGTTTAATTAAAGTTGAAATATCAGTAAAATCAAGATTTCAGTTGCAACATCGGTCTAGGTTTAATATCGGTAAAGGTTTGATTTAAGTGGAGATATTAGTAAAATCAAAATTTCAGTTGAAATATCCGTATTTGTTCAATATCAGTAGAATCGAAATTTAAGTGGAAACATATAGGTATCGGTATACTATTCGTAAATGTTTGATATAAAACACAATCGTAACCGTTTATGAAATACGTTACATCTGCAAGACAGTTAATAAACGTTATTATCTAGAGTGAAGTGAAGTTATAGATACATCCCACTTCTCCCAAGACACTTTCCTTCTTTATTGGTAGCTTCTCCGATTAGGCACAATTATAATGCTCCTTTGGCCGATCGTGTTGACAGGTCTCCGCCATTAAAAAGATTTATCGTCAAAGATTGGGCTTCAGGCATTTCCTCTTTAAGAAAAAACACGAATATATTTTCTTATTCCATTATTTTTCTTAAAGCCTCCGTTGAAATTCAATGACGATTCTGGTCGGTCGTCGCGCCATCTTTGAAATAATTTTGGAACTAACGATTTCTTTGGCGTGTGTTTTTCAAGAACGAAAAGTAACGGAGGACGGCGAAGTAAGAAAATTAGTGTCAAACTAGTTCGTTAAAATTCGCGACAATTAAAGAAAGATCGTTATAACGCGAAGGACAAGCCGGGTCTTAGTTAATATAGGAAACCCGAAATTATTTTAATTTCCTCCGTAATAATTCCAGTTTCCGTTAAGTTTCAGGTTTAAAAAGAAAAAAAGTGATTACGTTTTAAATGATTGAGGTAAAAAAAAAAGATGGAGAAACCGCATTGCGGACTGGTTTAAATGCCATTTAAATGCCAGGGAAAGCGCTTTATTACGTTTTACCTATCAAACACGATAATTTGTCTTCCTAAATTAATGAAACTACCGATAACGAAATTTTCAGGTTGAAATAGCGGTTTCTAGAATTTTTCGCGGAATTATTAAATATTGTGGAATGCTTAAACAACTTTTTAACATTAAAAATAAAATCAGAAACTAGGTACAATTTACAGTCTAATACGCAACCAATATTTATTGGTCTACGCTCTCAATTTTTATTTAATTACCTTCCCAATTTTCATTGAACTACATTCCCAATTTTCATTCAACTACGCTCCCAATTTTTATTGAACTACGCGTCAAATTAATCGGTTAAACGCATAGTCCAATCAAAATTGAAAGTTTAGTTCAATGAAAGTTGTCAACGTAATTCAGAAATATTTGACTAAAATATTTCTTAATTACGTTGTCAATTTTCATTGAACTGCGATCCCAATTTTGATTGTACTATGCGTTTAACTATTATTGGTCTATATGCGCTATAATGTTCTTGAACTGTTCCATCAATGTTTATTCAAATATGAGTAAAATGTTTATTCAAATATGAGTAAAGTTTTTATTCAAATATGAGTCAAATTTTTATTCAAATATGAGTCAAATTTTTATTCAAATATGAGTCAAAATTTTATTCAAATATGAGTCAAATGTTTATTCAAATATGAGTCAAATTTTTATTCAAATATGAGTCAAACTTTTATTCAAATATGAGTCAAAATTTTATTCAAATATGAGTCAAATTTTTATTTAACTATGCGCCAATGTTTTTTCGTCTATGCACCTAATGTATATTTGATTATGCACTCAAATATTATTCGATCAATTTTTATTGCACTGCCCTTTTTTTATCGCCCTATGTTCTTAACCAAGAACGTTGTTAAGTTTTAAGCAAAATTTGGTCAAGATGGTGGTCGCATGACTGAAAAAACATAGATGATAACGTCACGCGAAAGCTAAACCTTAGATAACTCGTTATCAAGCTCATACATGAAAGAACGGACGGTTGGAAATGGGTTAAAATGTTTGAGGACTTCCGATCGTGTTTATTCGTGAATATTCGATACCGATCTGAATGCGCTGAGGTGGTTTGACGTGGGCCTAGCACGAATATCTTCCTTTCTTCAGTTATTACGTAAGCAACAGCGCGTGAGAATTCCGGGCTCAGATTAGGATCGAATAGTTTCGCTCGAGCATCTAGGTCGCCTGGCTTCGACTCGAAGCGAGATCTCCAACGATGAAGTGGAGGTAGCCAAATCGCAACACTCCGTATCAAGTAATAGGCGAAAAGCGATTCCCAAAACAACACTTTCTTGAAGAAAATTCGTATTGTTTTGGGAAAAGGAACACCCCCTCTCTTCCATTAAATGCTCATTTCATTTTATGGTTTTGGGGATGCGGTGGCCAAAAATGAAACAAGAATTTCAACTTTAACCTCAATTTAGTACTCTCTCCCGAATCATTTGATTCAATGTCCAAATTTCGATCCAACTAAAATCAAGACACCTTCAGTTTGAATCAAATCATTTGTTTCAAATCGGAATAAAGCTGAATTTCTTCGTAATTGGATCAAATATATGACATTTTGCCTTTAACTTTTCATTCAAAGTCGATTTTGCATCTGCCCTACTTTTGAGTCAAACTTAATTAAATGGTTGTAATATGCGGGAGTTATAAACAATATTGCCAGTTAGTCAACAATTTATTTTATTAGACAGTTTTTATCGTAGCACAAAAATTTACAAACGAGAACATCAGGAATTTTCTAAACGTTTGGTTCCAAAAATAGTTTTGAGAGTACCTGTTGGAATGTGAAATGACCATGGCAAATTGCTCTGCTATTTCAATTCTAATAACTAGATTCCCAGGTACACACGCCATGAAGAAATCTAAAATTAAGTTTAATTAATTAATTAATTAATGTTCCCATTGAATCGGTCAAATACCCGCTATTAACCCGAGAGCCCTACCCGACCAAAAATAAAATCAAATTTTAAAATTTAGTTTTTTTAAGCTCTAAAACGATTTACCAAGTCCCAGCGTGTAAACATACCGGAAACGACAATAAAAAAGAGCTTACATATAAACAACAAATCTAACCCACATTTGTAACAAAACAACGCGGTGCTTTAAGAAATCTATATATCTCCGTAGACCTAAAAGATCAAAATTAAGAAGGCGAAACACGAAGAACCATCCGAATGATGTATGAAGCGGTGCTGTATTGGGCCATGGCTATTAAGAAACGTGTCCGACCACCGAGTCGCCTCGCTTTTAACGCTACCTTCTCTTCGATATTAATTGGAAAGGAGTATATAGCCAGAAATAGAATCGACTTCACCGTCCCCCGTGGCGTTGTCTCAAACGTCAAGTTGCGTTGGATAGAATGGACCAACAACGAGTACCACGGCCTGAAAGGTTTAAAAGGCAACAATCCCAAAGAGAGAGATGCTTGTAGGTTAGTCGCGGAACGAAGCTGGCTGAGACTAATGGGCGAGGGCGTTAACTCGTTTTCATTTCAAATTCATGCCTGGCTAAGCCTTCGAGATTCCCTCGCCGTGATCCAGAAACGGAGAGAGACTCTCACTACCCCCGCCGTCCCGAATGCCTTTTCTCGCTGGAACAAAGCCAGCCGACGCTCTAGTCGACACTGCCTTCTTAACCAGTCCCCAATCCCCCTTCGTCGGAGTAGTCGGGCAACGACTCAATTTGGCAGCGAGCTCGAAGCCGGATTACGCGATGTTGGGTGGAGATCATCTTTGAAGGAGTACGCTCTGACGGACACTCGCTTAAACGATATAACGCCGAAACAAAAAATAATAAGAATGCGTGTTGGCAACGCGGTACTGCAAAGCGGCGCACCCACCCTATTTCTCGCCGTATTACAACGAGCATTTTTTTTTTGTTTGCAAAGTACCTTTTTGTTTTTCGCGGCATTAATAAAGATTGGCGATGGCGGATTGGGTGGTTTACGTTTCAAACGGACGCGTTGTCCAGGAACGGGTGAAGCTTTGATGGCTAAAACTACTCGATCGTATCGACGATGTACCGGCTCCAAAAACGGCTCGTGTCATCGAGGGGAGGATCGTCTGTCAATGAGGACATACCCTAGAACCGTATTTCATTCGCGCCTCGCATTTATCCATACCCAGGGAGCCACTTTTTCTAATTTCAACTGTTTTTTCCCGCAGACAACGTGAAACCAATAGATCAAATTGCGTACCACATTTGACGGCGCAATTCTGTATTCTGTGGGAACTAGAGTGCTGGATGTATATGAGGGTTGGATTGCGAAATTTATAACCGTTAACTATTTTAAGTTTTACCCGTACTTTACTCGAAGACGTTTGTCAAGGATTTGTTGCGAAAGGTTAAGAATGCTGGTGTTACAAAAATGTTTAAACCCCCAAGCCTCTATCATTAAAGAAAATATAAAGATAATTTCCGTATTAAGAAAACTAAATTTGAATACTGACTCGTTGTTTTTTCAGTAAAAAGGGGTGTAACACATACAATATGCAAATAATTATAGCGCTATTTGCTAGGACTAAAATATCAAACCTGCTAATATCGGAGTAAAAACATTACATGGATTTAGACAGTTAAGTAACCCTTCAACCACACATTGATTTAGACAGTCAAGTAACCTTATCTACTAACTACGACTTCTGAAAGAAATAGATTGTGAAATATATCAACAAAAATTAACAAAATTCTAAATTAAATTGTTACTTTTCTTTACTGGTTTCTATTGACTGCAAATATTTAAATAAAGCGAATTAAATTTTGAAGTAAAAACAAATATTATTTCAGTACTCTCCAAGTTATCAATTCACAAAACCCTCACGTTTAAGCGAAAATTTAATCCAATCAGATGAAGGGGAGTGATTCCTTCTCCCCCCTCACTCGGTTCCCATCCATAACGGGAACTGTCTCTACGGAGACCCGTTCGCATCCGAACTCGTGTAAAAGCGAGCGGAAGGCGCGGTCTCAATTACTTTTCTGTTTCATTCACAAAGTAAGAGAGTACTATCCTATTTAGAGCGTCGATACGAAAATGGCCCAGGGCGCATCGAGAGACAATGGCTGTCTTTGTGGAAAAGATCAAGGGGTACGAGTTGAAAATATCCGAATTATATAGAGCCTCTAGCTGGTTGTTCGCGTGCTTCGACAGGTGCCCTTAATTATAAAGCCGAGGACTTAGGCAGACACGCCATTAAAAGACCAATTACCCGGTCCGAATGCAGCCTCACGCCACGCTCGCGACCGGAAATGCGGACCGCCAATCAGATCGTTCCCCTTTCGTGGTCTCTCACGAAAGACTCTTATTGGTCGAATTGTACTTAATCTAAAATATCGCGAATTAAAATTTTTATGGAGTTTGGGAAAAACTAAGGAGCGGGGAGGGAAGTCTTAACCTTGGATCGTAATCATCGACCCTCGTCATGGCCACGTTTCCACATCCGGATGTTATTTTTTTAATTTTAATTTGACAAAAAACGCCGAGTCAAAAATTCCACCTTGTTATTCGACGATTTCTAGACGTATTTCGAACATAAGCTCACGATCGCGTTTGGAACAATAATCAATAATAATTAATGAAATCATTTTTGGATAATAACAGTACAAACAAGAATTCATTGATTATTAAAATTATTTTTCTTTCAAATATATTGGTCATTACCTAAACTTAAATTGGTTTACCAATACTCTTCCCCATCGTGAGTGCAACTAACTTTGCACAAGCGGTAATTGAACCATGTTTGAAAACGAAAATGTAAAATAATGTCGTACGGTATATTGAAATATAAATAAGAATTTGTTAGTCCACACACAATTGTCAAATATTTATCTAATATGTTTCCCATCACTGTCAATCAACGCTGGTACAATAATTTCCATTATTGCAGTATGGTTCGACAATGATTGTTGACAGGGAGAATTATGCTGCTAGACTTTCTAATGTTGAATATTCAGCATGAGATCTTGAAGCTGATTACTATTTTTTCTTCCTGCCTTTGAGTTCATTAAATTTGGCTATAGAAAAGTGAGCTGTACCCTTAACATAGTTCAGCATACAGGACAGATTTAAAAATGTATATTCCAATATTCACCATTTTCCATCGCGAGGAATCTTTATTTTAATATAGATTGTGATTATTTGTTAAAATAATGTTGGCGAAATAAGATGCAGTTGACGAAATTGGATCCAGTTGCCAAAATGAGATAAAGTTGACGAAATAAAGGTCAGTTGTGAAAATTCAACGTGCAGTGGACGAAATGCTAGTTTCGATTGAGAAAATGCAAGGTACAGAGGACGAAATGAGATTCAGGTAAGAAAATGTTCAGTTGAACAAATGAAAGGTTCGGTTTACGAAATGAGGTTCATTTGTGAAAATGCAAGGTCCAATTGACGAAATGCGAGGTTTAGTTGAGAAAATGCAAGGTACAGTGGACGAAATGAGATTCAGTTAAGAAAATGTAAGGTTCTGTTGGTGAAAATAAGTTCAGTTGAACAAATGCAAGGTTTAGTTGACGAAATGAGGCCCCGTTGACGAAACGAAGGTCAGTTGAGAAAATTCAAAGTACAGTGGACGAAATAAGGTTCATTTGAAAAAATACAAGGTCCAATTGACGAAATGCGAGTTTCAGTTGGGAAAATACAAGGTCCAGTTGACGAAATGCTAGGTTCACTTGAGAAAATTCAAGGTACAGTGGACGAAATGAGATTCAGTTAAGAATATGTAAGGTCCAGTTGGTGAAAAAAGTTCAGTTGAACAAATGCTGACGAAATGAAGTGCAATTGACAAAATGAGGACCAGATAAAAAAAATTGACATTTTTAGAATTAAATTTCATTTACATAATTCGTCGAAATATTTTCCCAAGTGACTCTGAAAAAGTATGATATAGTTTCGCATAAGCCACGCTTTCTCTCTCTCTCTCCCCTCCCATAATTATTTCCCCTTCCGTACGCCCCTGCACGACAAAACGGCATCCCTCCAAATAAAAGGGTGAAAGCTTGGCAAATAGTAGAGGAGTAAATGCGAACGGGACGTGTAATTCTTGGCTAAGACCAATAAACCGGTCAGCTAAATTAAACTAAATTGCTACCGGCGGCGGCGCTCGTTTTCGCAACACCCCGAGTTTGTTTTATTAGAAGGGAAACGCCAAATGAAAAAGAATATAACAAGAATCGAAATAAATGGACTCCCCAACTGTCCCAGGTGACTCCCTGCTGAGGATTTTTCCCATTTCTGCGTCTCCCCCGAAAAACTGCTTAATAGCGACATACCCGTATTACGCCTTTCAAAGGACCAATTATGCCCCCTTCCCGGTGGGGGGGCACAAAATGGGAGAGGGGGGTGGAACGGAGAACATGGATTTTTATAGAAAGGATTTTTAAAAGCGTCGCCCCACGGTTAATGACGATTTCCGGAGGACCTCTTGAACCCTGAGAGAGATTTTATTGAAGCCCGGAGTGTATTGGAGCCAGTCACGCTTTGGAGAGGCAGAGGCTGCGAGCAACGGCAGCTGAACTCCGGGTTGCGGAGAACTGGTTGGGCCTATGGCGTTGGTCCCCGAATTTTGGGACAGGCGGGAAAGCGGCTTCAAGGGCACCCCGGAGTGACCCCATCGCGTCCGGTGAAGGAGACTACGGCGACTTTTTTTCCGGGATGTCGACGGCAGCACGCGCTAAGCGTTGAAATATATCAAGAATTACCCGCTTCGTTTCGATAAACTCTCCGGTAATTGCGAAGGTTTAAATAATTCATTAAACTCGAGAATGAATTCTTTTAGCGAGCGTAATTATGTTGGTTTTACGTGCTCTTTTCATACGGTAAAACAAACGTGTAAAAATTGTATATAATTTTATTGGTAAATATTTGTGGGTTTCGACTTGGCCGATTTTTCATTCTGAAAATAGTGTCATACATATCGTATTTTAAATTAAATAAAACTTTAAAATTTAAATAATAGACCAATTTCACAGGACGGTGAGGTTCAAGATGGTCAATTGGAAGCAAAATGTTGTTAAATTCCGATAATTATTATATTTCAAAATTAATACGCTATTTACAATATATGCCCCATAATTATTTTATCAAAAGTAATCGATATTTTTAATTTTGAACAAGTTTTTATTTTCGTAAGTTTTTCTAAAAATTAAATTAGAAATGTACACTTACAAAAATATTCTATAGAATATCAATAGAAACGCGTATGATGTACTATAGATAAATTATCTTAATTTCTATAGAATTATTTTTAATAAGCAAGAAAAAACCTTAACATTTCAAGGTGTTTTCTATAGAAATATTGATAGAGCACTATATAGTACGTACCAACCCTTAGCTTTCTATATATTTAGAAATGCATTCGAATCATTATAGAATATGACTCAAATTTCTATAGAATCTATCGAAATTTGGTTAATTTTTCATAGGGCATCGCAAAAAACCTGGAACATTTTTCTATCGAAATATTGATAGAGCACTCTATAAAATATAGAAAACCTGAAGTCTTTCTATATACATTAATATAAGATTTTATAGAAAGAGTATATAAAATGCTTTGCAAGGGAATTCTGTGACAGATTAAATAAACCTTGAATGTGTATTTTTCTGATTAGGTTTCCAGTAAATTTCCCAAAGAAGAGGGTTAATAAATTTTGTGAAAAGTACTTTATTTAAAACGTATAGCTTTGGCAAGAAATCCCGATAAGCGAGGAATTAAAAAAGACGAGACAAGTGCCTAATCCGTGGTGTCACATTTAGAAAAGGTAAAGACGTCTCGAACGCTCGTTAAGATGTCCATTGGAGCCCTGGCCCACGTTTTCTCTCGCTTTCCGTGACCTATTATATAGTTAAAGAGAGCTGGGGGAGATAAGTGGAAAACGTTGCACGCGAATTAGTGTAGATAAGAGCTCACTTAATTTCGTCAATATTAGGAGAGAGCAGTCTATAATGCGGGAGATAATAAGGGAAATCTCTTCGTTTATCCGAACGGAGAGACTCGAGATTATGTTTACACAACGCTCAATGTCTTGCCAATTATGTTCTTGTGTTTAACGCGACTTTCAATTACCTACAAGCGTAATCGGTTCCTAATGAGCGATTACTGATATATTAATTTACGATTTCTGACTTAGTTGATAACGATAAAACAAAAAAAAGGTTCAAGGAGGAATTAGATTTAAAAAAAACCGCTGTAATCAATTTCGATATTTTGCGGTGATATTACCTTACAAACCCCAACTGAGGGAAGAAAGAGCATAATT
This sequence comes from Leiobunum rupestre, assembly GCF_980474605.1. Classification (NCBI taxonomy): domain Eukaryota; kingdom Metazoa; phylum Arthropoda; class Arachnida; order Opiliones; family Sclerosomatidae; genus Leiobunum; species Leiobunum rupestre. Next base: position 43,622,166 of record NC_143390.1, read on the forward strand.
ACTCAGCTAATTATCGAAATATTTTCTTTAAGGTAATAAGAATCAAATTAACTGTTATTAAAAGGTTTGAAATAAATCGAAACAGTCGTTGTTAAGAAGTTTCATAGGATTCTAAGCAATCGTCGTTACATGTTTCCTTGGAATCGAAACCATCGTCGTTACATGTTTCATTGGAATCGAAACCATCATCGTTACATGTTTCATTGGAATCGAAACAATTATCATTAAACATTTGATAGGAAACGAAACCATCGTCGTTACATGTTTCATATGAATCGAAACCATCGTCGTTACATGTTTCATATGAATCGAAACCATCGTCGTTGCATGTTTCCTTGGAATCGAAACCATCGTCGTTACATGTTTCCTTGGAATCGAAACAATTATCATTAAACATTTGATAGGAAACGAAACCATCGTCGTTACATGTTTCATATGAATCGAAACCATCGTCGTTACATGTTTCATATGAATCGAAACCATCGTCGTTACATGTTTCATATGAATCGAAACCATCGTCGTTACATGTTTCATATGAATCGAAACCATCGTCGTTACATGTTTCATATGAATCGAAACCATCGTCGTTACATGTTTCGTATGAATCGAAACCATCGTCGTTACATGTTTCATATGAATCGAAACCATCGTCGTTACATGTTTCCTTGGAATCGAAACCATCGTCGTTACATGTTTCATTGGAATCGAAACCATCATCGTTACATGTTTCATTGGAATCGAAACAATTATCATTAAACATTTGATAGGAAACGAAACCATCGTCGTTACATGTTTCATATGAATCGAAACCATCGTCGTTACATGTTTCATATGAATCGAAACCATCGTCGTTACATGTTTCATATGAATCGAAACCATCGTCGTTACATGTTTCCTTGGAATCGAAACCATCGTCGTTACATGTTTCATATGAATCGAAACCATCGTCGTTACATGTTTCCTTGGAATCGAAACCATCGTCGTTACATGTTTCATTGGAATCGAAACAATTATCATTAAACATTTGATAGGAAACGAAACCATCGTCGTTACATGTTTCATATGAATCGAAACCATCGTCGTTACATGTTTCATATGAATCGAAACCATCGTCGTTACATGTTTCATATGAATCGAAACCATCGTCGTTACATGTTTCATTGGAATCGAAACCATCATCGTTACATGTTTCATTGGAATCGAAACCATCATCGTTACATGTTTCCTTGGAATCGAAACAATTATCATTAAACATTTGATAGGAAACGAAACCATCGTCGTTACATGTTTCATATGAATCGAAACCATCGTCGTTTCATGTTTCATATGAATCGAAACCATCGTCGTTACAGGTTTCATATGAATCGAAACCATCGTCGTTACATGTTTCATATGAATCGAAACCATCGTCGTTACATGTTTCATATGAATCTAAACCATCGTCGTTACATGTTTCCTTGGAATCGAAACCATCGTCGTTACATGTTTCATTGGAATCGAAACCATCATCGTTACATGTTTCATTGGAATCGAAACAATTATCATTAAACATTTGATAGGAAACGAAACCATCGTCGTTACATGTTTCATATGAATCGAAACCATCGTCGTTAAACAATTGATAGGAATCGACACAATTGTCGTTAAACATTTGATAGCAATCGAAACAATTGTCGTTAAACATTTGATAGCAATCGAAACAATTGTCGTTAAGCATTTGATAGGGATCGAAACCATTGTCGTTAAACATTTGATAGGAATCGAAACAATTGCCGTTAATCATTTGATAGGAATTGAAACCAACGTCGTTACATGTTTCATGGAAATCGAAACAATTGCCGTTAAACATTTGATAGGAATTGAAACCATTGCCGTTAAACATTAGATAGGAATCGAAACAATTGCCGTTAAACATTTGATAGGGATCGAAACAATTGCCGTTAAACATTTGATAGGGATCGAAACAATTGTCGTTAAACATTTGATAGGAATCGAAACCATTGCCGTTAAACATTTGATAGCAATCGAAACAATTGTCGTTAAGCATTTGATAGGGATCGAAACCATTGTCGTTAAACATTTGATAGGAATCGAAACAATTGCCGTTAAACATTTGATAGGAATCGAAACCATTGCCGTTAAACATTAGATAGGAATCGAAACAATTGCCGTTAAACATTTGATAGGGATCGAAACAATTGCCGTTAAACATTTGATAGGGATCGAAACAATTGCCGTTAAACATTTGATAGGAATCGAAACCATTGCCGTTAAACATTAGATAGGAATCGAAACCATTGCCGTTAAACATTTGATAGGGATCGAAACAATTGCCGTTAAACATTTGATAGGAATCGAAACCAACGTCGTTACATGTTTCATGGGAATCGAAACAATTGTAGTGAAACATTTGATAGGAATCGAAACAATTGCCGTTACGAACGTCGTTAAACATTTGATAGGAATAAACGAACGTCGTTGCATGGTTCATAGGAATCGAAACAATTGTCGTTACATGTTTCATAGGAATCGAAACAATCGTCGTTACATAATTCATAGGAATTGAAACCATCGTCGTTACATGTTTCATATGAATCGAAACCATCGTCGTTACATGTGTCATATGAATCGAAACCATCGTCGTTACATGTTTCCTTGGAATCGAAACCATCGTCGTTACATGTTTCCTTGGAATCGAAACAATTATCATTAAACATTTGATAGGAAACGAAACCATCGTCGTTACATGTTTCATATGAATCGAAACCATCGTCGTTACATGTTTCATATGAATCGAAACCATCGTCGTTACATGTTTCATATTAATCGAAACCATCGTCGTTACATGTTTCATATTAATCGAAACCATCGTCGTTACATGTTTCATATGAATCGAAACCATCGTCGTTACATGTTTCATATGAATCGAAACCATCGTCGTTACATGTTTCATATGAATCGAAACCATCGTCGTTACATGTTTCATATGAATCGAAACCATTGTCGTTAAACATTTGATAGGAATCGAAACAATTGCCGTTAATCATTTGATAGGAATTGAAACCAACGTCGTTACATGTTTCATGGGAATCGAAACAATTGCCGTTAAACATTTGATAGGAATCGTAACCATTACCGTTAAACATTAGATAGGAATCGAAACAATTGCCGTTAAACATTTGATAGGGATCGAAACAATTGCCGTTAAACATTTGATAGGAATCGAAACCATTGCCGTTAAACATTAGATAGGAATCGAAACAATTGCCGTTAAACATTTGATAGGAATCGAAACCATTGCCGTTAAACATTAGATAGGAAACGAAACCATTGCCGTTAAACATTTGATAGGAATCGAAACAATTGCCGTTAATCATTTGATAGGAATTGAAACCAACGTCGTTACATGTTTCATGGGAATCGAAACAATTGCCGTTAAACATTTGATAGGAATCGTAACCATTACCGTTAAACATTAGATAGGAATCGAAACAATTGCCGTTAAACATTTGATAGGGATCGAAACAATTGCCGTTAAACATTTGATAGGAATCGAAACCATTGCCGTTAAACATTAGATAGGAATCGAAACAATTGCCGTTAAACATTTGATAGGAATCGAAACCATTGCCGTTAAACATTAGATAGGAAACGAAACCATTGCCGTTAAACATTTGATAGGAATCGAAACAATTGCCGTTAATCATTTGATAGGAATTGAAACCAACGTCGTTACATGTTTCATATGAATCGAAACCATCGTCGTTACATGTTTCATATGAATCGAAACCATCGTCGTTACATGTTTCATATTAATCGAAACCATCGTCGTTACATGTTTCATATTAATCGAAACCATCGTCGTTACATGTTTCATATGAATCGAAACCATCGTCGTTACATGTTTCATATGAATCGAAACCATCGTCGTTACATGTTTCATATGAATCGAAACCATCGTCGTTACATGTTTCATATGAATCGAAACCATTGTCGTTAAACATTTGATAGGAATCGAAACAATTGCCGTTAATCATTTGATAGGAATTGAAACCAACGTCGTTACATGTTTCATGGGAATCGAAACAATTGCCGTTAAACATTTGATAGGAATCGTAACCATTACCGTTAAACATTAGATAGGAATCGAAACAATTGCCGTTAAACATTTGATAGGGATCGAAACAATTGCCGTTAAACATTTGATAGGAATCGAAACCATTGCCGTTAAACATTAGATAGGAATCGAAACAATTGCCGTTAAACATTTGATAGGAATCGAAACCATTGCCGTTAAACATTAGATAGGAAACGAAACCATTGCCGTTAAACATTTGATAGGAATCGAAACAATTGCCGTTAATCATTTGATAGGAATTGAAACCAACGTCGTTACATGTTTCATGGGAATCGAAACAATTGCCGTTAAACATTTGATAGGAATCGTAACCATTGCCGTTAAACATTAGATAGGAATCGAAACAATTGCCGTTAAACATTTGATAGGGATCGAAACAATTGCCGTTAAACATTTGATAGGAATCGAAACCATTGCCGTTAAACATTAGATAGGAATCGAAACAATTGCCGTTAAACATTTGATAGGAATCGAAACCATTGCCGTTAAACATTAGATAGGAAACGAAACCATTGCCGTTAAACATTTGATAGGAATCGAAACAATTGCCGTTAATCATTTGATAGGAATTGAAACCAACGTCGTTACATGTTTCATGGGAATCGAAACAATTGCCGTTAAACATTTGATAGGAATCGAAACCATTGCCGTTAAACATTAGATAGGAATCGAAACAATTGCCGTTAAACATTTGATAGGGATCGAAACAATTGCCGTTAAACATTTGATAGGAATCGAAACCAACGTCGTTAAACATTTGATAGCAATCGAAACAATTGTCGTTAAGCATTTGATAGGGATCGAAACCATTGTCGTTAAACATTTGATAGGAATCGAAACAATTGCCGTTAAACATTTGATAGGAATCGAAACCATTGCCGTTAAACATTAGATAGGAATCGAAACAATTGCCGTTAAACATTTGATAGGGATCGAAACAATTGCCGTTAAACATTTGATAGGAATCGAAACCATTGCCGTTAAACATTAGATAGGAATCGAAACAATTGCCGTTAAACATTTGATAGGGATCGAAACAATTGCCGTTAAACATTAGATAGGAATCGAAACAATTGCCGTTAAACATTAGATAGGAATCGAAACAATTGCCGTTAAACATTTGATAGGGATCGAAACAATTGCCGTTAAACATTTGATAGGAATCGAAACCAACGTCGTTACATGTTTCATGGGAATCGAAACAATTGTAGTGAAACATTTGATAGGAATCGAAACAATTGCCGTTACGAACGTCGTTAAACATTTGATAGGAATAAACGAACGTCGTTGCATGGTTCATAGGAATCGAAACAATTGTCGTTACATGTTTCATAGGAATCGAAACAATCGTCGTTACATAATTCATAGGAATTGAAACCATCGTCGTTACATCTTTCATTGAAATACATAGCTTTGCACTTAAGGGAAGGGCCTATATGTTCTCCATGGACACCGGGAGGGAGATCAGAAATGAAAACCATTAGGTCCATAGCCATTTTATTGGTAACCTTATCGAAGCGACAAAACGTACGAAAATTAAATTTATGCTTTAAAATATATAAATTAATAGCGATATGGGCTCTAAAATAACCAAATAAGATTTTAAACCCGAGTTAACTAAATTAAATAGCAAATGACGACAGGAATATATACGAAAAGCAGTTGGCAAAGTTTTCATAAATGTCAACATGTCTATCTTTGTCTAACACTTGTAAGCCCTTTGACATTCTACTCTTTTTAGCAAATTGAAATACCATTAATGAATTAAGTCTAATTAACACTTTTAATTCTTATAATCTAATGAAATTAACGTTTTCAAACCCCTTTTCGAGCGACAAAAAATACGTTATTAATAAATCATTACATCGAAGTAATAGCCTTGAAGTATGGAAAATCATTGAAATAATGGGCCCATCTTCTGAGAGTTACGAAACACCTGATTAGATTGTAACCGAAAATATAACATCCCCAGTCTGCGCTTACAAAATAAACTGTCAATCAAAAACGACGCGTGGGGCTTACGATCCCACCCCTTTTTATTATAAAGACTGTACCCGCTACTCGGGGTCTTAATCTAAAAGTGATTTTATTGCTTCGCTCGAGGGCCTGTCGATATCGAGTACAGAAATAAATTAAAGAGCTCTTAATCGAGAAGGAAATCCACAGTCTGAACGTCGCCAACCAATTTGATATTATAAGCGGTTTTACCCTCCTTCTAACCAAGAATGCGAAATTTAATACACTTTCCAAAGAAATCTATACCGTCAACGTATCTGAACAACCTCTCCTTTTTTTGGATAGGTTTTAAAATATGAATGAACGGATTTTTATTTTAGATAATAAATTTCCAGGAATTGCTAACTCGGAATTGGTTAGAAACAAAGCGTTTTACTATCCGATATTTTTAATAAACGATAAACATTATCATGTCTCTATTGGCACATGACGGGATGTACCGTGCTAGAAATCGCACGCGTTGTAACAAAGAAAAAAATCACGACGTCTTCCATTATCGATTCCTAAGTTTTTGGAGTACCTGCAACGTATTGCGCAACGATAGTCGAGCCAATGCAACCAAACCAATTATTACCAAGGAGTACAAAAATAATTCTCTATTGGCGTCGAAATAATACAGAAAAGAGTTCAGAGATAAAATGAGTGAATTTGCAAAATTATAAAATAGAGATATTGAGATATGACTACCTTTTGTTTTTCAATAATCATACTGATGAAGAAACGTGTGAGATTTCAGGTAGATCACGGAGTTGTAGCGTCTCTGCTCGATTTAAGAAGAAGGTCAACCATTATACAAATTTAAATAAATCCACTAATAATAACTTACATTCTACGTTGCCAAAATTCACAAGAAATTCAACCTAATACGTGTTCTGGGTTTTTTGAGCAGGTTAAAAAGTGTAGCCATATGACGTCATTTTTACTTCAATTCTGTCTTGACGAAAAAAACGAGTTCGAGTAAGAAGGGAGTAGTTAAAGGTTAAAGGTTATTTACAAAAAGCTTGCCCGTCATGTTTTCGTGAAACGAAATTTAAGCAGACGACAAAGCTAGATTACACCTTAGAGCTCTGGAACTAGCGAACAAAATTCGGGACAGGTTAAATCTTTCCCCGAGCAGGGGCGTAAGAACCAGGGGGGGCAGGGGGGGCAATGCCCCTCCCTAGAATTTTGCTTGGAGGGGCAACTAATGTTATTTCCCCCTCCAACTTTTTGGTCTGTTGAAATCTTCAAAAGGCTCAAATGCTCATTTTAAACGCGTATAAAGCTTGTAGAACCACAACTGTGTTTAATTTTCAGTCTTTTCCCACCAATTCACATATAAGTAAAAATTACACATGCACTCGGAGAAGCTACACTCCATTAAAAATTCAAAACCATTCTTTAGGCCCCTTTTCTTTGCTCTTTGCCCCCTCCAACTTCTAGAACGTTCCTACGCCCCTGTCCCCGAGAACAGGCGAATAAAACGTCTTAGGGTGAAAAGTTTACACTTTTTGTCTCCGGACTAGCGGAAAAAAACCACCTATTGTAAATTTCTCTTATAGCAGAGGAACGCTTGTAATTTAACTGCCCACCATTTTTAGATTTGTTGCTGAGTCACTATTTAGCAGATGACCGTTTCTAAATTACAGAGAGATTCAGCAATAGGCCTTTCTATAAAGTCATTACGCTTGCTGAACTTGTTTAAATGTATCGCTTTCGTCACGAGATACGTAGGAGCTCAGTTCAGTTTTGTGGTTAGATCTTCATAAAAAGGGCGACTCGTAGAATTTTCTTATGGCTATCACAATGAAACGTCACTTCTACGTCACGAGTGACGCGCCCGATACATCTAAACAAGAAGGCCAATGTTATTTTATAGAAATGCCTATTAAAGGGAATATAACCAACGTTTGCAGCTCTGGCCGCTCTTGCCTTTGGCTTTAAAAATGTTTGGCGCCACTGTACAGGGACATTTGAAAATTGAAGGGGTCTTCCATAAAGATGGCTTTGCAGGTTATATTCCCTTTAATCTACGGATGGCGCCACCTTTTCGGCTGCCATGACACGATCGGATGGGCTTATTCGATTTGAAGAACAAGCCAAATAATTATTTTGATAAAGTAGCGTGGCCTTCTTGTTTCAATGTTGCTCTTACGTCACAGTCTCTTATGCATTTACAATTCTATGAATATAGGTTTTTCTAGAGCGCGTGCAAATCGAGCGTGTGAAGAATATAATATAAAGCTGTGTCTTGTGACGTAAGAGCAACATTTTAACAAGTTGGGAAAGAGTATTTTATTATTAAATTAACTATAGATATTTTCTGAGGGACTGCCAAAGATTTGTGGGCTGAGCTAGTACGTACAGTATAGATTGGCCAGTTTTAATGATGTAATGCGAAAGATACTACACTTCGATCTTAGACGTACAACGAAAATGCTTATTATTAAATTTCAAAAAATATTTTTAGGAAGTCAGTTATCTATTTGGTTGATTTTAAACGATACTATACTTCGATCTTAGACGTACAACGAAAATGCTTATTATTAAATTAAAAAAAAATATTTTTAGGAAGCCAGTTATCTATTTGGTTGATTTTAAAAGGTACTACACTTCGATCTTAGACGTACAACGAAAATGCTTATTATTAAATTTAAAAAATATTTTTAGGAAGCCAGTTATCTATTTGGTTGATTTTAAAAGGTACTACACTTCGATCTTAGACGTACAACGAAAATTCTTATTATTAAATTAAAAAAAGTATTTTTAGGAAGTCAGTTATCTATTTAGTTGATTTAAAAAATACTAAACTTTGATCTTAGTCATCTATTCGAACAAAAGAAAATATTTACATTTAAATGTTTAATTTAAGTTATGTTACGGAACTAGCCTTTTCACTTATCTTAGAACCACGTTGCCGCTAACGCAAAATTCTCAGAAACTGCATGGGGATTTTCGTCTGCTAATCAGATGCTTGTGTTTTATAATAGCCAATAGTCTAATCAGGAGACAAAAATCCAATATTTTCTGACCTTTCATCGTTGGCCGCTACGTGGCTCTGTGTAAACTGAAAAGGTTAATTACACCAAAAACCTATACAGAATATTGCTAATTTTCCACCTATTGGTTGAAATGTAGAGTTAGTAATAGCGTCAGGTCAAAACACGCAAGCGCAATAGAAACGCTTGCCAATTTAATCTTTCTACATAAATTTGTAAATCGGTGTAATTGCAAATTAATCTAGGTACTTGGAGTGCTTGTATCACTGATGGGATTTCAACAAAATTATCTCTAGCCTACGCGTATTTAACCTGTTGAGAAAGCTTAATAGAGACAAGATAGACCGTGGACAGATATCGTCGAAACAGAGATAGACGATTGGAGTGGTTTCGGGAGACGCAATCGCTATCCGCTACAATGTGCGTTTCGAGTACTTCGATATTGTGGTCCCTTTGGCACAATGACGTGAGAAGCTATGGCTTCTTATTACATAAAGGAGCCACCATTCAACGCGCCCTATTTGAACAAAGCAACAAGTTATACATACACAAGCCTTCGAGCATTTGTACGAAGATAAAGTTTAAGAAATTCTTGACTTTTTTACCGAGTTGCGAGAAGTGACTAGATAGCCGGTCGTTGCAATTCCACGAACCTAATCGTACGATCTTCCACGAATGATAAGCTCGAGGAATGCGCGAAGTACGGGTATCGCCTAGTCGAAATTTTAACAGTGGATGTAGAGAAGCTGTTATTAGTTGTCAGACCAATAAAAAACCTTCCACATCGGGTAGAAGTGATTGCGTACGCCGTATTAATCAATTTAATTTATTTCAAAGACAAGATACACGCGAGTGTTGTATTTTTCGCGAACTTCATATTTCAAAAGCCATTTTATGATTTATATCAAATTATATTAAGCTATAAAAGTGGTATTCTATTCCTGTTATCAGAATCATTTTACTAAGGTGAGAAATCATTATAAAGGTCTTGAATAATAAGCAGGCTAGTGCTTTGAAGCTCAATGGGTCTTGTAGTTCCAAACAATTTTTTCACCAACACGTCAAACTTTCTTCTAGTACTTGAAATAGTTTTGGTATTTTTCCGTTGAGGAGGAATTGAGATAAAGCATCACTCACTGGGAAAAGCTTCAATTTAAAATTATATAAACTATTTAAACCCTAGAGTGAAATATAAACGTGAAAATTAATTTTCTAAATTATAATTTAAAGATTCATGAAGATAAAGGGATTATATCCTGTATGAACAAGATATGTTTTCTTAGTCTATGGTAGAACGTTTCTACGGCAGACAACTTATAGAGCAGCTCACAATTTTGAGCAGGGTTTCCTAGATACTTGAAATACGAATAAAATATATAGGAGAAAAAGCTAACTCTCAATATTCAAAAGTCTTTCAACATGAACCAATGAAAGTCTCTGGCGTCTAAATTAACCACAGTTGTCTACCGATGTTTCCATAAATCAACCAATCGATGAAAACAAAATTAACGATCTGTTTTACATAATTAGTTCAAAGCAGTATCTCTAGATAACAATAAATATCCAAGTCCGTAGATATTTGAATCGATTTTTTCGCTGATTTTGCAGGCGGTATCTAATCGCGATTGGAAAGTTCGCGTTGGTATAAAATTGACGCTGTTTACGAGAGAAAAAAACGCGAGACGATGGCGAAGGTGAAAACAACAGATCAGGAAGTTATTTTGGCCCGCAGATAAGAGACGGATGGGTACCGAGGACGTCTTAAAACCACGAAAAGTTCATTTCGTCAAATCAGGTGCGCGAAAGACAATTTGGATCGAGTGCGGGTCTACGCATCAACGACCCAATAAGTAGCGATTTCTTCTTCCATTCAGTACACAGTGCATGCGTATATCTGCGCCTTTCATTTTCTAATCAGTTGTAAGTATAGACTAGTTACGAAAGTGAGCCAATATCTGCGAGCTTTTTCCTTCACCTTTCGTACCCGCGAATCCCGATAACAACGTTATTAAAAATCTCAGCTTCGATATCGCGCTAAATATACGTTTGGAGAAAACAAATCACGTGAAAATATTAATCTTTCAACGCAAAAGTTACACTTTCGTTTTGAAATTTTTAGACGTCTTTAAAGTTTTTCACTTTAAAGCAATTAAGCTAAATGCTTTTTCAAACCTCGCTTTTAAATTAATAATAATATAATAATAGTAATCAGCTAGGCTAATACCCAAGGCACCACCTTAGGCCTAAGTCATCAAGTGACTTTTGAAGTGTAACCAACATTTTGGTACTTATATTAATTTACTTTTGTTACCAAAAGTTTCCCAGAGTTTTCATAATTGATTTAATTGTTTTGTCAACGAGTTTGAGAGAGTTGGTGGCAATAAAGGGTCTTGACCATAGGCAGTCAACAATTCGTTACAGAAGCCATTAATTCAAGTGTCCGGGTTACAATGCGTAGGAGGGTGGTGGCAAGTCCTGCTTACTTATACTTGATTCTTTACCCAATCAGAAAACGTCACTTTAAATTACCTAAGTAGTTTTATAGCCGCGTTGACCAAACACTCGATCCGTTAGCTCTTACTTTATCAATTTGTTCCATATTTTCCGTTTAAAAGTTCACTAAACTACTCGTCATGTTATGTTGAATACTGTAGAGCCTCGGTTTTTTATTATTTATATGGGACTTACTTCATTAATAGGCGCTTAAATATAACATCTTCAAGGAAATCGACAAGTTCCCGAGAGCCAGGACCTACAAGTTACTGTTAATGAAATAATGTTTGTTGAAATAATAGAAACTTTTCACAGAACGTCGTGTTCTTGCTAAGTCTTAATATGCCAAAAAAAAGATACCTGGTTAAAAGGAAACATTTGTTGCATACCGTACGGGTGAAAAGTTTCCATTATTTCAACAAGCACTATAAACAGTTACTTGCAGGTCCTGGCTCTTGGCGATTGCCTGAAAGATGTTTTATCCACTTAGGCCAATGGCCATGCATTAAGACGGCACATCTTCCACGAAAGGTTCGACGCGTTTCCATTGGGCGCGAATTTCCCACTCAAAATTTACGGAGTCAATTATTTCGCTCGAGGGGATAACGCGTCATCTTTGAAGTCCCTGCCTTTGGCAGTGCTAATCTTAGCGTAATGCGGTGTACAGACTTTCTAAGAGTGGTTAGCCCCTCGATTTCGCTTAAAGTTAAATGTAAAATTGGGGATATTTAGCTATTGATAAACCATATTATTCCGATGAAATAGTATTAGAAAATTACTTAGAGATGGTCTTCGTCTCGCAATATTTTTCTTAACAATCGATTCTATTGGATTCTTACCAAATTCGATTTAACTTCAGTTCGAATATCAGTTTTGATAGTACAATATTTCAGATTTTAATGTCTCTCGCCACTTGAGTTACTCGATTAATTAATTAAAAATTAGCCGAATTCTTTTAGGCCTGCACTCGAGCTGTTTACGACCAATTTCGAGTTTCAAATATTTCTAGGACTGAATGTAAAAGTTTAGAATTCTCGAGGAATTCCGTCCTTCAAAAGAGTATCCAATTGAAAAAGAAGAGTAAACGAATTAATATTTATCTCATTTTAGAATCTCTCTCAGCTTTAAAGCGGAAACGAGTCAGTTGTTTTAAAAAGAAATATATTAAAAAACGTGTAAATGAATGTGGCCAAAAAGTAGGCGTAGACGACAGCGCCTAGTTTCAACCTCGAATCAACGGGGTTTCTTTATTTATGGATGTCTACTGGCAACATCCAAAACTATCCACCTGGTTAAGATAGTACAATGGGAACGGAACTCCTCTCGCATTGACATAAATGCCAGGTAAGCTGCGAGCGTTATTAGTGAATGCGACGTGGCAAAACCACGTTACGTGGCACTAGGATTAACCTTCGATAAACGCGAAAGGTGAAAAATAATTTGAAAAGCGCAAAGATAAAGGTGTCCCGTTTGTTTACAAGACATCCGCAATCCCAGAAAAGTTAATTCATTTAGTTAACCTTATGAGCTATATAAAAGTTATAAGTTGTTTATTATTGGCTTATTTTAATAATTAATATGATTACCAGCATTTAAGCATTTAAAAATACCCTAATTAATATAATTAGGAAAATTTTCCAAAATAGTTATCTCATTTTCGACGTCAATATGAATCGCTGTATAAAATCAGCGCCATTTTTTTCAATATGAGTACCCTACCCACAGAGACACTTGACGGACGACGCAAAAAACAAATTTTCATATGTTAATACCCCCGCGCGCGCTGCTGGCACGAGCTACTTCACCATGGTTGCAGACGGGATATAAAGGAGGCTCGTAGTCGTTCGTCAAAGTTACAGAATAGGGCACTGAAGGCGAAGAAAATAAATTCCATAAGTGCGTCAGTTAGTCGTATCCAAAAAGATAAGCGTTTCTATCGAGAAAAACATGCAATTTAAAACAAATTATCTCAAATCCACCAAAAGTGTAGCAGTCATTTTCAAATTGGCTCTCAGTAAAAAATTTAATACGCGGAAAATAATTATACGCTTATTAATTGTAGTATCTTATTTAACAATATATTTTAAAAAACAAGACAGACAGATAATAAAATCGTATAAGACCCCATAGAAAATTGTTCCCAATAAATAGTCGGCCGTACACAAACGGGCAATTTCTTTTTGGCGCGAGCATCGGGTAATAACGGTAATTGTCGTTTAACATTAAGTCACGAACGATGGCGCCACCGTCGGAGGAAACGCGCAAAAAAAAACACGTTAACTTTCCCTCTTACGCGTATGGTATAAAATTCTCCGAATTGGCGATTTAAAAATAGACAAACGTAAGCAAAAGCATAATATAGGAATATATTAAAGAGGTATATGAATGTTAATATTTTCTAGGACGGACTCCGACGGAGGCCGGTTTTCGAAACTTGGCTCCGAAGCAACTTTCGCTCGGGAGTCCGAACGTTACGTCCCCCCTTCTGTCCACCCCACACGTACACGAAACCCTAAACATCGCGCATTAAATTATGAGGAAGGGGGGGGGTGACCAGAAATCGGGTACGTGGGAACTCTTTACCGGGTTGTCTTTTAAAATGGGGGTGGACATTTAAAACGAAAGTTGCCCCATAACGGAATATCGACGCGTTCACTTTACCCTATTTAAAGGTTAGTATAGAGTAGGAGGTCGATGGTAGAGCCACCAATTTTAACTTTTTTGCCGCCTGGAGCGCTGTTATTTGACTTTAGTGTGAAAAGCCTTTAGGAGCCTCTATTAATACAGCTTTATGCACAATAGGCGAAACTATAAAGTAAATTTGGTCTTAACCAACTTGCTGAAATGGGAAAACAAAATCACGTGACTACGATATCACAGCCAACTTCGATTCGGTAACTCGTGTCCATAGTTGACTGTGGGATGGTAAAGAAAAAATATTCCTTCCAGATACTGCAGACAGCTAATTAACTTACACTTTTCATCATAATAATAAACAAGATCATAATAATTTGATAATTTAGATGAATCGATCAAAATTTCAACTGCCATTAGCAAAATAAAATTAATAATAGTTCGTAATTCTTTGAATAGATGGCGCAGCCGTTCTCCACAAAAGCACGTGACTACCATCTTTTGAGCCCCCCCCCCGGACTTTATTGTCATTGGGACCACTGACCCATGACCTTATTATGTTTCTCGTGGTTCCATGCTTAGATGTTTATTTCTGGTTTTATGCCTAGATTAATCAATTATTTTATAATATTTTCTGGGAAATTGTGAGCATCGAATTTAGTTGCATGATAATGAGTTCTATAAACAAAATTTTTTAAAGTAGTCCCATTTCCAATTTTATGAAGAATTAAGAATTAATAAAGTAACCACAGGGACCACTTATTCTAGATTTTTAAATGAATAAAGTGGTTCAAGCAATTCACGACCGAAAACTATCGCTAAGCCCCCTTTGGTTCTACATTGAAACTTAGACGCTATTAGTTTTTCGTCATTATTCGTAAATTTGATATTTTTTGCCTCCTTTGCTTATATTTTAATAAGTTCGTTTAAGAAAAATCTTTATAATTGGTCTGTAGCAGACGCTAGATCATAGGCGTTACCTCGGAGAAGCTAGCACCGTTACGCCACGTAGACTCCTTTCGGTCGCGAATAAATGAAGTTGTGTTTCACTTCTAGACCACCCTTATTTCCGAGCCTAGTTTGTTCTAGCTAAGTTGAAGATGCATCGTTCAAAGAAGATTCTACTAAACTACTCAATGTGTAAGCTCGGAGGAAAATGCCATTGGAGCCTCTATTCCTACTGCTTTATACAAAATTCGGACGCGTGCGCCTTTGCCGCGGGCGTTCGCTCTAGCGTCGTGGAAGATAATTCGTTCCGAAGAGATTCTACTAAACTACTCAATGTGTAAGCTCGGAGGAAAACGACGTAGGAGTCTCTATTCCTACTGCTTTATTCAAAATTCAGACGCGTGTCCCTTAGCTGCTGGTGGAAGATGATTTGTTCAAGAAACTATTCACTGCGTAAACTCAGGGTAAAACTCCGATCATAGTAGGCCTAGTATACCAGAGTGCAGAGTTGGCTGAGTTTGAATTCGGGATTAGAATTTATACCACTGTCCCCTCCCCAATAATTCCCCGAATTTTCAAACCGTAATTTCAACCTAGACACGTATTTTAATATTATCCAGTAGATCATTTTACAATAAAAAATATATATCAATATAAATTGCGGCCCAAATTTCAGGCGCTCACGTAAAATTTTCATAACTGCTAAAACTGTCGCTCTCTGAACTGGAATTTCTACAATTCTTAGATTGGAGATTCTAAATACAGAAAAATATTTTGCGACACCAAAAAAAATGAACATGCTAATTTAAGTCTTTGGTAAATATTTGAAATTGGCTTTTACAGAGCATTTTTGAAGGTAAATTTATAAATTTTCGTGAAACGAACATGCCAGAGATTGTATTTTCAATTAGAGGTCGGGGATGGTTAACTTTTTTTCAATAGATAAAGCTCTCAAAATTATTCGTAAAACGTTTTGATCAATTAATTTATATTTCTGTATTATCCGATTAATTTTTTGATAAATTTGTAAAATTAATCGGAAAAACGACGTTTTTTCGATAAAAAGCTAAAGTTTTACGAATAATACATGTTTTTTAATCATTTTCCGAAATATTAACCGGTAAATTTCTTTGTTAAATTTTTTTCCCGAAAAAAATCAATTTAAACATAGATAATGATTAACCGTTACCGACCTCTAAATTAATATGATACCAAATCATAATTTTTCAATGTAAATTAACACGTTAATTTTTCTATAAAATTTTATAAATGCGATGTTAAATACAAATATAATAACACTTTCAACGTTCACCGCTAGGTGTCGTTAGAAACAAGGCCTTACAGCCCTAGATGGAGCCTAGATATAAATGGGATGCCTAAACTCTCAAAACTCTTATAAGATGAACGTTTTGCATATATAAATTTAAAGTCCATATTTTAAGATAATTACTAACTTTAAAAATAGAAACGCATGCATCGTTAAAATAAAATTGATTTAAGAAACTTGGCTGTAAGAACCGGTGTGTTCGTCATTCCTAGATTAAAAATAGCTAAATATTTATAATAAATAATAAATAAAAAGAAGGCCAAGAGAGTGAAGTATTGTAACTATGGTTACCATAAAAATAATTCCGCCATTAAGGATGGGCCATAAAAATATTTTAAAAGATAAATCAACTTTGTATAGAAGGGCGATTTGAGTATTCAACTCTGATTATATTTGTATACAGAAAACGCTGCCTCTCTAGCGTAGTTGTTACCTAGAAAGATGTATAGGTTTCTTAGGAGGGAAATTTAATTTTCAACTTATACTAAAGAAGGCGCAGGTGGGATGAGATTAGTGATGGAGAGGGGCTGGCGCGTGGGCACACATTTTAATCCTTATTTACATTTAAACCTCGTTACGACGAATTAAGATGAGTACGTGTTTTTTATGCACTTGATCGGGTGGAGTTGTTATAATTTCAAGCGTTTTTCGGTCTCTAAACGCTGTATTTCATTACTATAGTAGAATATGCTAATACTACAATTAAAGTCAAAGTTGAGCGTATTTTAAGAGACAAATAACGGATTAAACTGTATCGAATCTGATGTGTCAAACGTCTTTGAAATACATTGTATCGAATTGCAATAAGATAAGCGAAAAGTTTAGATTTATTATAGTAAGAGGTTTAAGTATTTATCTTATAGAGCTTCAGCGTGCGTAGGTATATCTCAAGATAGCTTTAAATTTCAGTTTGGATTCGCAAATGTTCCTAAAATGGGACTAGACATACGTTTCTCAGAATTTATTTGAATGTGAAAATCAGGGAGGTTTAGATTATGTAAAAACTGGAGGAAAATGAATCAATGTTATCCGAAATAAAATGACTCGTTTACTTCTGGTAAAAAAGGTAAAAGTGTATGTTGTAAAATTGTCGTAATTTTAAATAGTGAAAAGCAGTGTCGCCATGGTAGTGATTTAAACAAAAAGCAATGCATTTGACCTTTCGAAATTGATTCCAAACTCTCGAACTCGTAGTCAGAAGTTGCTATTCCATATTCATCTAGTCTAAAAGTATTGATAATGTAGTGCCATCTGTTGATATATTTGTATACTAACGTCGTAAGTGGTTTCTTTTCGCTTGTTCCGGGATTTCGGAGTAGGGTAATAAGAGTAAGGCTATAACGTCATTTTACTCCGATTCTGTGGTGGCGAATAACTCGAATCGGAGTAAAAACGTTTTTCCGCGGATAAATTCTGGCTAGCAGACGACCAAATCCGATTTACTCTCTTGACACCTCCTTTTCAGAAGGAGTAAAAAGAGTAGCCCTAATACTCCGAATACAAGCGAATAGTTTATAGGGCGGAGTAATTGTCATCCCCGGAACAGGCGAATAAAACGTTTTGGGGTAAAACGGGTACACTTGTAGTCCGAGAAGAGGCGAAAAGAAGCCATCTTATACAGCACAAATAGTGTAAATTATCATTTTAAATGCTTATCTGTTTTAGTGTCAAGTATCATTTTAAAAGCTTACCTGTTTTAGTGTAAATTATCATTTTAAATGCTTAGCTGTTTTAGTGTAAATTATCATTTTAAATGCTTATCTGTTTTAGTGTCAAGTATCATTTTAAAAGCTTACCTGTTTTAGTGTAAATTATCATTTTAAATGCTTATCTGTTTTAGTGTAAATTATCTTTTTAAACGCTTGACTGTTTTAGTGTAAATTATCATTTTAAACGCTTACCTGTTTTAGTGTAAATTCTCATTTTAAACGCTTACCTGTTTTAGTGTAAATTATCATTTTAAACGCTGATCTCTTTTAGTGTAAATTATCATTTAAATGGCAATCTGTTTTAGTGTAAATTATCATTTTAAATGGTAATCTGTTTTAGTGTAAATTCTCATTTTAAACGCTTACCTGTTTTAGTGTAAATTCTCATTTTAAATGCTAATCTGTTTTAGTTGAAAATTATCATTTTAAACGCATCTAAATATTTCACTAAAATATTTAAAAAAAAATTAGGGGGGGTGGTTTTTGATTTAAAAAAACTTTGCACCCAGTTCTTCAAGAATTCATTGTTAATTTTTGTACCACTCGGGGCGCTGGCGCATATTATTTAGAGGATTACAGGCTTTGGAAAGTGGTACCACTCCTAGACTCGCCATACCAAAACAATGTGTTTTGGATAAAGTTGGATTAGCGACGAGGTAAAAATATCTTTAGATATGACTGAACCATTAATTTTCGATAACATTTAAACACCGCTAAGCAGGAGGTTGCATTTTTTAAATTTAATCAAGAATTTTCAAAACTTGTAATCTACGCGTTAACTCTAATTGAAATTAACATTGATCAATTAATAATAGTACGAAACAATTTCTTTAAGAATAACAAATAATGTGGATTTGTCCACTGTGCCCTCTATTACCCAAAAGCAAAAGCTCATGAAAAATTTTAAAAAATGAGGTTGATTAATTATGGAATTGATATAATAAAATATACGTATTTTTATATCTTAGAAAAAAATAAATATTTTACGTAATTATTTAAAATTATGGCTAACATAGATGGCGTCCCCGTGCAATACCAATAAAAGAGAGGGAATTTGGGTGCCACTCGAATGCTTCCGTAATCTAACCTCCTAATATTGAATAACCCTGCTACTATTATAGTTCTACTATTATTCGAGTCTAAATACGAGGAGGCAATGATTTCCCCCACCCCAATTTCTTCTGCCATGTAACTAGAGGCTATAGAATTTACGTAAAATAAACGAATAAAATCAAGGAGCGAATGTACAGAGGACAGGAAATATACGTCATGACCTTTTGGCTCAAAAGACGGCGCCACCGTATTGGGAGGGAGCGGGTGAGAGAGATCCCTTTAAACAAAGCGTGAAATTGGTAAGTGGTACTTTTGCGCCAGAAAGACTGACTAAACGCTGGACCAGGTACGTATTATGAAAAAGGAACCGCGCAATTATGCGTAAGAAAAGGAACCAAATCGGTCGTAGGCGTAATTTACTTCAAAAAAGTAGGCGTGTTCCTCTTGATCTGCCGCGAGTGACGTGGGAGTTCAGCGAGTCCATTATAGGCAGCTTTCATCTGACGTCATCGATTTGTAGTAAATAAAACTGCTTATACCCATTGCTGTCGTCTTGCAAATTATTGGTCCGGTATATTTTAATCTAATTAATACGGCTTCCAAAAAGACCTACGAATCTCAGGCCCATCCCTCTATCGGAGAAAAAATGCGTAACTCACTTTGAGCGTGTGTAATGGTATCACAAGGAGCGAAACTGTTACAGTGGCGGCTCCTGTTGGCATTAATACGCAACAGGCTACTTTTTGTATCTTTTATTTTGAAATCGAAATAGTAACCCTATTGGCCATTTTTGGATCAGTTTTCCCGATGTGTTGGTTTTGGTACAATGTTTTTTTTTTCATGGTGATTTTTTTGATTAACCCCTTCATAACTTTTTTAGTCAATCTTAAACTTGACAAACCATGATAATGGCATAAGGTAAAAAGATTGGGTTTCGCTTTATTTGGTTTAATAGGTAACACTTAAAAATCTGTTCTACGCATTTGCAATTTAGACTCTTAATTATTATTATTATAATAATAATAATCAGCTAGGCTAATAATCAAGGCACCACGTTAGGCCCAAGTCGTCTTGCGACTTTTTTCATAAAAGTTATTTAAAATAGGCGTTTTAAGTCTTACTTTAGCTATCGTTCTTGATACTTGCGTAGTCGGATAAATTATTATTTTTATATGTATTTTAATATTTATTAAAATATTTTAATATTATTCAATACTTTATTTCTTTAATATGCTTAATTTGCGGCCAAAATACGAATTTATAAAAAGACGATATTTAGAGAATATATATTTATTTAATTCTTAATTAACTAAATGCTACGCGATGCTGACGGAGTAGCTACCCCATCTGGTGTCAGAAACCGCTACTAAATATACACAGCTATAAGTATAACATAGGTGGCGTAGGTTACGTCATTTCTAAACATGGCCACTATGGGACCACATCGTACATGGGCCATCGACAAATTATATATTATATTTATATATTTTCAATAATATCTGTTACAAAACCAAATATCATTATATTACTTTATTAATCATTAATCATTAATTACCAATTAATATGTTAAATTTCATGTAATATTTACCTTTTAAAAGCCTAATCTCGCTCTTCTTAGAGGCTGCCATCTTGTACTGATTCTTAACTACAATGAACTGCACGGGGTGGCGCTGCACGTCGCGCGAATTTTGGCCGCTACCGTTTGCAAGCGAAGTTTTATAAGCTTGAATTGCCAGTCCTGTAGTTATTTGTCGATGCATGGGCAGTAGCTGTTATGCATATTTTTAAACGGTAGAGAGATGGCAAAAAAAAACGTTTTGTACGCCTGATAGGGAAATTCAGTGGCACTGGAACGTCCCTGTAATAATTAGTCCAAGGTTAGAGTACTATTGCCTGTCCTCGTGGTGATTTTAGTTTTCTTCATAGTAACTATAGTTAGAATATTCTATTTTAATTTTTATCATATTTCGTTATTTAACAATCATGGCCTAATTAATAATTTTCGAAAATAAAATTTACGCGTTCTCCATACAACTTTTATTTTATTTTCTCTCTGATAGCGACATAACGGCGTTTTAGTATTTTGAACTATCCGCTAATACAACGACCAATGCGCCATCTATGCAACCAAACCTCAACTTAAAAACCCTAGAGGAAATAACTAGTAACATTAATACATTTAATATACGTGCCCTTAAAACAAATTGTAATATTACGAATTTTCAATCCTTTAAACTATAAATGTTTAACTTAAAATTATTTTGATATTAAGTCCACGATAGATGGCGAAAGCGTTTGTGAAAAAATTTAGTAAATTTAAAAATTCTTTAATCTTTATGATGATTTGTAACGATAAAGTTTGGCGATAATATTTTGCTGGTAAAATCGACTCGCTTTCATTTTCAGGCCTTCTAATTAGCGTTTATTACCGATATATCATTTTACACAAAATCAAAACTAAGAAGCGCCCCAAAAAAATATGAAAAAATCGTTACTTCGCAATGCACCATGGTAATGAGGTAAAGACCTCGGTGGCGCCTAAGAAGCGAGTAGCTACACTCACCGCAACGACTGGCATAAAAAGGGATAAATTTATTCTTCCTAATGGATGTAAAATTCATTTCGGTTTCTCAGATGTTGTTCATATTTATTTGTGAAGGATATTTTGACCCTGAAATATTCAATTTGCCTATTGTTGGTTTGTTAGTTAAATATGTCATTGAATCAGATTATATTAAAGAGTTAAGCTATCCAAGCATATACACAGGCCAAAGTCAACCAACCTATTTTGAAGAATAATGAAACTAATAATTGGAATAGACCCATAACAAAATAGGGGCCGCAGACGAGGCCACTCAAGTGAGACCTATGGACGGAACATCCTGTTTGTGACGTTTTGAACCACGTGACCGCCATTGAAATATACAGGCGGAAGTAAGGAAACGGATGTTCCGTCCAAATGCTGAGTTGCCAGGTAAAAATGTTAATTTTCGGCCCCCCCAACTTTCATCATGGGTCTATTGGAGTGAAAAGAGCTCTTATTAAAAGAAATTTATCGACAATGGAATGATTTAATGAAAACAAAAATAGGCAATTTATAATCCTTTATTTAATTCAACAATTTTTTGTTCTTTAGTTATTTGTGCGTTTATTTTATCACGTCTTGTTTAGTTGACTAAAAGATGAAACAATATTAAAGTAATTCAACCAAATGTATTAGTTGTTATAATTAATAAAACCACATTGTAACTGGTTTAGCTCGAGTCTGTGTTATAGTATTAACGTTGGAATTACAAAGAGAAAATGGTAAGCCTAAGACGGAGTCTAGTCTCTCTTTTGTCCAAACATGATATTGCGTCGTCGTGTACTCTGCCTCACTCAATTAAAATGCTGCCGAGAGCTCTGCTAAAAATAGACAGCAGGAAATAATTTAAAAGATAATCCTTTAATCTAAAGAAATTGTTCAAAATGTAATGCTTTCGTGGATTAGTTTGTACATGGTTCTTTAATTAAGAATTTGGAGGCCCCTTCATAACTAAAGTAGGCAGCAGCCTAGGCCTGCCTATTGCTAGCGCCGCAACAGTATTGGCGTTCATCCCCAAAATCGTCCGCCCAGAAACAAAATATTCGCTTAGCAAATAGTCGCATCAACCAATTGTCTGCACGCCTACTAATATAATTTATCAAATTAAAAATTTATGGTGAAATTAACAGAAATACTGAAATAATAATGATACTTCGTCGGAACTCAAGATGGAGATATTCTAGACCGAAACTCGTGACGGAGAGAGTCTAAAGGCTGGTTTTCACTAGGGCAAAAACGCCACAGCGGTGAGCGTCAACGTCCAAATATAGCATTAGGCCTAACGGGAATTTTTCGCGTCGACGTTCACTAGGCTGGTTTTCACTAGGACCAAAACGGCACGACGGAGAGCTTCTACGCGTAAAAATTGTGTTAGGCCTAAGGGTTGGTTTTCACTAGCGCAAAACCGTCGTGACGGCGGGCGTGAACGCAAAAAATTTCTATTAGGCCTAACGAGGATTTCAAAAGTTAGCACCCGCCGTCACGGCGGTTTTGCCTTAGCGTAAACCAGCCTTAAGGGCCTGTTGCATTCTCGACCGAAACTTCTGGCGGATATATTCTTAATTTAAAAACGTCTGCGGGTATTCTCGTCCGAAACTCATGACGGAGAGATTCTTAAATTAAATACCTGTATGGGTATTCTCAACAGAAACTCATGGCGGAGATATTCTTTATTGAAAATACCGGAAGGGGTATTCTTGATCGAAATTCGCGTCGAAGAGATTAATAATATAAAATACTTCTGGGGGTATTCTCGCGACAAAGAGTTTCTTAATTTCAAATATTTCTGGTGGTATTTTTGACAGAAACTCGTGACGAAGAGATTCTTAATTTAAATTTCTTGTCGGGTATTCTTAACTGAAACTCGTGGTGGAGATATTCTTAATTGAAATTGTTTGTGGGGGTATTCCCGAGCTAGACTCGCGACGGAGATATTCTTATTTTAAATTATTTTGTGGTGGTATCATCGACCAAAACTCGTGGCGGATATATTCTTAATATAAATTACTTAGGGGGTATTATCGACTGAAACTCGTGACGGAGAGAGTCTTAATTTAAAATACCGGTGGGGGTATTCTCGACCGACACTCACGATGAAGAGATTCTTAATTTAAATAACTTGTGGGGGTATTCTTGATTGAAACTCGCGATGAAGAGAGTCTTAATTTAAATTATTTGTGGGGTATTCTCGAGCTAACTCGCGACGAAGAGATTCTTAATTTAAATTACTTGTGGGGTATTCTCTACCGAAACTCCAGACGGAGATATTCTTATTTTAAATTATTTTGTGGTGGTATCATCGACCAAAACTCGTGGCGGATATATTCTTAATATAAATAACTTAGGGGGTATTATCGACTGAATCTCGTGACGGAGAGAGTCTTAATTTATAATATTGGTGGGGGTATTCTCGACCGACACTCACGATGAAGAGATTCTTAATTTAAATTACTTGTGGGGGTATTCTCGACCGAAACGCGTGGCTTAGATATTCTTTATTTAAAAACTTCTGGGGGTATTCTCGACCGAATCTCTTGACGAAGAGATTCTTAATTTATATTTATTGTAAGGATATTCTCGGCGGTAACTCGTAACGAAAAGTTGCTTAATTAAAATTACTTGTCGGGATATTTTCTTCTGAAATTCGCTGAGAGTCTTAATTTAAAATTATCCTAGGGATATTCTCGACCGAAACTCGCAACGAAGAGATTTTTAATTGATGTTACTTGTGGGGGTATTCTCAACCGAAACTTGCTACGAAGATATTCTTAATTTAAATTACTTGTGGGGATATTCTCGACTGAAACTCGTGACGGAGAGCTTCTTAATTTAAATTACATTTGTGGGTATTCTCCACCGAAACTCTTGACGGAGATATTCTTAATTTAAAATACCTTTGGGGTATTCTCGACCGAAAATTTTGGTTAATTAATTTTTAACCAAAACGCACTTGTGTATTTCTTGACTTAATATTTATCTTGAGAGACCTGGTTCCGCAATTCGAGTCGGATCAATTTTTGACATAACATCTCGACCGGTAGATTATCGACTCAAAACTGGTCCGAAAAATGTATCAACCACAAATAGGGCGGTGCATAGTTAATTTGGCAACAAATCAGTCGACGTCGAGTTAACTTTAATGGCAAATAAGTCTCTCTCGGTATTCAAAATCGTTTCACTCAGACTCTTCCGGTCACCAAGCATAAGGAAGCGGCCAAAAAGAGCGTTATTTCTAGGGTAATAAAAACATTTCTTTCTGGGAGAAGCTATATAAGACGAGTAAACAACAACACGAAAAATGTGCCCTTTCATACGGAGTTAAAGGTTTTCCGTTCTACTGCACTACGGGCATCTCTCCTGGATCGATCACTGCGCGAAGATAGTGGCTCCGAGACTGAGGCGAGGGTTCCAGACGTTTCTTAGCACGGTCTCTCTCGCTTCGCCGGATATTTGATGAATGGTAGAAAATATTTACGAAATAGGATAAAAAGGCCCTCTATTTATAACAGGGCCATTTCGAAGCACGCCCCCGCCGCCACCTCTTACAACCGATGAACGCCACTATCCCAAACGTATTCATCTCGACACAAAAAGGGCGGCTATAAGAAGATTTATAAACCAGAAGTTTATAAGATATAACTTACGAAGAAGTATGACATTAAAATGAAACGCGTATCTTCGCTTTGAGACACTTTTCAAATGGAGTGTGTTTACCGTCAAATTGACAATGAGTACATTCATAAGTAACATAATAAACATAAGTAAGGCACAGAACGAATTCGGTTAATGATAGTCTGTCGGGGAGTGATTACGAAATAGGGAGTTTCCGAATAGGAAATTCGTCCCTTCCTACAGTAAGGGTTGGCCAAAAACCGGTTTTTTCTTGAAAAGTCCACTGGTATGGTTTTTTACAAGTTAAATCCGGATTTTCGGAGTTTTATCCGGATTTTTCAATAATCATACATTTGCCTTGTTATTAAATAAAATCGTGTTATTATCCGTCCTCCACTATGATGCCCACCCGCTTTTGGCATCCAACACCAGCCTTGGAAAAAAGTTTTTTTTTAAATGGTCCTTATGATCAGTGACCCCCTAGCTTATGAATTATAATAACAGTAAATTACTGTTATTACACTTAATTACAGCAAATTTGGGATAGTATAGAAACGTTTCTTAGTGATTTTTTAAAACAATGAATTTTTGAAAAGTCCGTATTTTTTCCAGGATTTTTTAACGTCGAATAATAAGGTTTAAGCCACGTGGATAATACCGGACTGGTTACCACCGTGCCAATCCTGCCTACAGTACTCTTTCCGTTGGCAAAATAGTTGGTTAGTTTGATGGCTAGAAATACGACCGTACACGCGTTTAGGTTTTAAATTCGAAAAAAACTAACTTCCGAAATGGAGCCAGTGTTTATAATAGTTACTTATATCTTCCGATTTATTCATTCATAATTTTTTTCTCCAAAAGTAATCCTTATTTACACTTTTGAAAGCATTTCACTTTTCAATAAGCTTTAGCTGGTCCGTCGAAATAGCTGACGGCGATTTTCCGGACGAAGCAGACTATCATAAAAAAATTGCATTGGGTGAATGGAAGTGTCATACTTATGTTTATTATGATACTTATGGTGCATTGTATTATGGTTCAAATTTACCACATGTGTTACTCTACCTCCATAAAAATGTACAAAATACACTCCGTCGGGAACTTTACTTTTTTTAAACCATTATCTACCTTTGCAAATAGTTTGACAAAGTCGGTATGTATTGCATTTATCCCCATACTATTTGTTTTCGGAATCAAGTCAGCGAGAACTTCCAAGATACATGTTTCAAGAAAATAGCATTATCAGTATGGAGAATAATTACTTTTAACATTATCATTTTATATCTGATAAAATACGCGAAAAAAGTAGATTAGTCCACAATTAAAAGGGATAATATAGCTAAATCCTAAACAAATTTGAAGAAATTAA
Source organism: Leiobunum rupestre (assembly GCF_980474605.1). Lineage (NCBI taxonomy): Eukaryota > Metazoa > Arthropoda > Arachnida > Opiliones > Sclerosomatidae > Leiobunum > Leiobunum rupestre. The sequence goes on from NC_143390.1 coordinate 43,649,027, forward strand.
AAACTTACTACTAACTCGTACCCAATAGGTCTTCGAGCAAAAAACGCGAAACTCGGATCAAATAGATCTTCGAGTAATAAACTAAATTAAAATTAAATAAAATAGCCAGAAATTCCAACGGTAGACCGGTTTCGTTCTATTTGGAACTCATCAGTACCGTGCGGGAAATCTGGCTGGCGACTGTCAAATCTAAAGGAGAAACTAAGCCTAAACATTAAAAATTTCAAAACGCGTTGCATATAGCAACGGAAAGCCGAAAAGGTGGTTTCTTCTAACTTAACTTATCATTTTATATCTAATGCCTTTAAAATATTCTATATTACAAGCGATATTGTCAAACACGGCTCTAAAGGAGTGAGTTTCCATAGATTATTTCGGTTTACAAACTTTACCGCCAAAGATTAATTTAAGATGTTGACTTCTAAGCGACTATAATTACTGGGATCTTTAGCTCGCTACAACACGAATAATCATCGGCATACTCCACCAGTTCGATACGGGATGTCTAGACTAAATGCAGACCTAGAAGAGAAAAACAACCCGATAATTACTGAATTATTCCTTCTAAGAACTCCTGAACCTAACCATCGACTTTTAGATTAGAATTAAAAATCTTCAAAAGTCGCTTGATGACTTAGGCCTAAGGTGGTGCTTTGGGTATTAGCCTAGCTGATTATACCATGACTAAATTTAAGCAATGAAATAATAAATTTACTTGATGTACGCAGTTTAAATAAGCGGAAAATTTTCGTACTTAGCTTTCTCTAATCAAGAACTATCATAGATAATAAAGAACTTCGTACCCTAGATTCGAATCCGAAAATTCGACCTCCATCGATTGCTGTAGGGCTATCTATAGTTGGTTACCATGATAACTACAGGAGCTTAAAGGGGAACGGTCAAACTTTAACCAGTTAGATAGCCCTATAGCCCATTAAAAACTAAAAATTATGGCAAAAACCGCATCAAAAAATATTGAGTGGTTAACTTTTAATAATATAAAGAAATTTCGGGAAATCGAAAAGTGCGCGTCCGCCGCGAGACCTGGTGAGAAGTCGGTGAGACAGAAAAACAACGTAAAAGCGCGCGCTGCTGAAGACGCAAAAAAAATATGTTTTGCACGCGCGGCGCGTTCCAATTATAAGAGACCTAAGCCTAAATTGCGTGATTTTAAAAGTCAGGATAGTTCGCAAATCGCTCATACGGGGTTATGGGCGCTGGCGACAGCCCCTAAGATGGCGGCGAAAATTCAAATCCAAACACCTGGCGTTATTTTTCGTTTCAACTTTTTGGGCCAAAAGCTATTTTTTCAAGACAAAAAAAGGTACGTGTTATTATATTGAACGTCTTCTTAATCTTTTGATACGGAAATAAGGCCATATTTGAAAAAGCTTAGCCGTTCCCCTTTAATATTTCGGAGCTTTGGCATGAAGTGGGTAAACGCTATTGACCACCCTCGAGGCAAGGAATTTGAATCTAGGGTACGAGGTCTATATTATCTTTGGAACTATCAAAATATTTTCATTACATAATCTATTATATTTATATATTATAAATATACAGGGTGTTTTTTTCTGCTCGAAAACGTTTTTTTTTTTTTCAAAAACTATGTTATCTAGAAAGTTGATATTTGTACTGTACATTATATGTACCGGGGGACACGCTCTACCAAAATTGCATCTATATCGAAAAATATTCTGACTTTCATAAAGTTACACTACTCTCCCAATGAAATTCAAAAAAAGTTATTTTAGCTTGCCCAACTTGTCACTTTTTCAAGTCATATTTTTTCAGTGAAAAAGATGTCTATTTTTTCGCGCCAACGCTAATTGTACGTTTTCGGTGACGCTCTACAATTTTCTCATTGACAATTTTCTTATAGCACCTAGCGGTTAAAATTTAAATTTTCAAAAAACGTGAAAATATTTTTCGATTTAGATGCAATTTTGGTAGAACGTGTCCCCCGGCACGTATAATGTACAGCAAAAATTTCAACTTTCTAGAATACATAGTTTTTGAAAATAATCCCTTTTTCGAACAAAAAAAACACCCTGTATAATAAATATGTATTTATTATTTATAAATTATTTTTTTATCTTATTGTAATATTTCAGTCGACAAATGTAAAATAAAAAAATTACTTTGGCAATTTTGAACGTATCAATTGGGGAAATATTCAAATTTCTAGATGGCGCTACAGACTGACATTTAGCATCTTAGTTAATTGAATGCTCTCTTGCTCTAACATGCTACACAAAAAGTTTCCAGTTTTTCAAGGATTATATAAATAGGCTTAAGCAGTGGCGTAGACAATGATAATATACAAACAATAAAATAATAATAAGTTAATTTTGTTAATTTATCGTACGGAGATTTGTCAAAGAGTACTTAAACAGGTTTAAGTAGTGGAAAGTCCCAATAAAATACGTCGTAACAAAAATTAGGCGATAATGCCACTTCATTTAAATTTACAAACAATAGAAATAAAGCTAAATACAACTTTAATTACGTAATAAAATTGATTGTATTAGACTAATCATGGAATGAAATTTTTTCCCGGAAAAATACGGAAAATTTTCCGTAAAAAAAGCCTCAGTCATTTTCCGAAATTTTATTTTCCGCGGAAAATGTTCCGACTTACAACATTAAAAAAATCAAAGCAAAAAAGCACGTGCTTCTGTTAGGCCTTGGCTCTAGAGCACAATTTTAAATGAGTAGGTACTAAAATAACAGTTAGACATTACAAATCAATGACCAATAATGACGAAATATTACTTAACATTCACCATTATTTCGTATTCCCACTGTTTTTCACGTTAAATATAATTTATATATATTTTTCGTAATCGTAGATTATCACATCAATATCAGCAGCACTACACCCCGCCATTTTGATTTCTGTCGGCAAGTTACCTTGAAACTATTCTGAGTATTTGGCTCAGAAGGTCAAAAACCAATGATTCTATTTGCGGTCAGAAGAAGTGTCTAGTTTCTCAGAATGAAAAATTTCCGAGCTCAAGAGTTAGAATTCTAAACAATTAGACGCACCCTTAGTGTGTACTGCGAAAACCGCGCCCATTGAAAACACATACACGTTTAATTTTTACGTCCTAGATGCATATATAAAAACTTGTTGAGGTTAAAGGTAATAGTTAGTGTAGGGAGCTGTTGGCTCGCGTGGCATGAAGGGCTTGCCACCACCTTCCTACGCATTGTAACCCGGCCACCCGAATTAATGGCTTTAAAAGTCGCTTGATGACTTAGGCCTAAGGTGGTGCCTTGGGTATTAGCCCAGCTGATTATGATTATTATTATTATTATTATTATAAAGTCTATAATATTGTTCCATAAGTTTGTCACTTTGGGGAATATTTTACTGGAGCTAGTAACGAAGTGACGTCACCACAAGAAGAAAATCTCCCCCTAGCGAGGTGCTGTCGAAGGCTACGTGTGACGCGTTAGCAAGCGGACGCAAAACCGCGACGAAGCCCGTAATGCAGTCTGTCTTGGGAATAGCTCTCAGTAAAACTTTTGCATGTGAAGAATAGGAAGTGTCACACTTATGTAACAATATTCTACACTTATGACATAACGGATCATTATCAGATTTAGTGCTACTTTGCCCAAATCATTTTCAATATTCTGACTCTTTAAAATCAGTTAACAGGGAGAATACTCGGTATCATGTGACTTCATGTCCATACGGATTTTCCGTCTGTGGTTTGGGAACGATTTACGCGGAAAATGACTGGGCCGGCCGCCCGCAGCGCGAAAATGACGTCAGCCGCCATCCCTCATCTAAATAAGGGAGATTTTTTTCCAATTTTGAGATGGCCTTTTCTGATTAGGGAGGCCTCGTTCTACCGTTGCCCGTTTTCGTCGCTGGGTGGCGCTTTGTACTGGGCCAAAAACCTTCAAATGGGGAGTTAGAAGAAGTCGCGTTTGTTACAAATTTTATTATTTCCAATCGTAGTCTGAATTTTTACCTCTCCGAGGGGACTTTGTACCCTAGGAGGGGTTATACAACCACCGTGTCTGTCTGTCTGTCTGTCTGTGGGTAGGTCTGTCTGTCAGGCCTGCGAACGCGTTCGCATTTTCGGGGCAAAGGGTAATCACTGCGTACCCAGTTTCTTAGAATCAGGGAAAAGGTTTTTCCAAAAGTGCCCTCTTTTTGTCATTGGGCGTAGTATAATTTTTTAATCGGCCGGGATTCGGACCCGAGCCCTCTTGAACGACAGGTGAGCGTTCTACCGCAGAACCACGGATACAGTTACGCTTCACTGAAAATTAAAAACTCTTCCGAGGAGAGGTATATTTTGGCAAGCTTGCCAACTTGTTTAATATCATTTGTCCAAGCTTTAAAAAAGGTTTCACGGATGTTCCAAATATTCTAAAATCTTTTTGAAATGTTAATTAACTTAGTTCTACTTATTTAAAGTTTATCGTAACCAATATTAAACTATTAATTATCTACAAAATTGTCATAATCGTCAACATTTCATGATACAAATGGCCATAAACCTAGATTAACCATTGCTGAGATGTTAAAAAACAATCAACTTTGAAAATGTTCTCATTATTTAATTCGGAGAAAGCTACAGATTTGGACTTTAGTAACCGTATTTTCTAGCACGTTTGCGAAGTTAGCAATAGCACGTACAATAAATGTGGTGTAAAGGTAAGTTTTTCGAGAAAACAAACGTCGTTGAAGGACAATAGGTCAGCGTTGGTCACGCGTCGAAGCCACCCCAAGGTCCAAGCCTAACCTTCGGACACGAAGTCCGAGGCAAAGAGAGTCGCGGCGAACGTAATGTTGATTCCAAGAGCGGAAGAGAAGTGAGGAGAGGCCAATGAGAAGGAGTTTATGATGACCGATAACAGCGCTGACACACCAGGTCGCTTATTCACCTGTCCTAACAACTACAGCGGCTTTATTGAAGCCCCCCCATTGGCGCACCCCTGCCGTATCAGACGGAGAGCTAGTTTTTGCGGCTCCGGCTATTAATCGATTGCTTGGCGGTTTTCCTTCTGCAAATCCGGCGACGTATAAGTAAGGTATCGGACACTCGCGGCGAATTACACGTATCTCAATATTTACGATTTTTACGAAAATATTTCATTTTAAGAATTATTTTCTACCATTTTCCCTTTTGAATTAGTTTTGTTAGAAGTACATTGGTCTGAACTTTAAAAATGCATTTCAGACGTCAGAATTATGTAGTCTCAAATGACCTAATATAAAGTTTCTTAAAGGCCGACTACATAAATCTTCGGTTTACTCTGTCTTTCACTGGAAGTAGGCTGACTGGATGGCACACGTGTATTGCAGTAAGCCTACTTCCAGTGAAAGACAGAGTAAACCGAAGATTTGTGTAGTCGGCCTTTAATTCTATTTCACTTAAAGGCCTAGTATTTCTTCTGCCTGTTTTCCTTTAAGTTTACTTCCCGCCGCGCAAATATCCTGGTGGTAGGCCAACGTGTTCTGCGGTTGGCCCACCACCAGGATATTTGCGCGGCGGGAAGAAAACTTAAAGGAAAACAGGCAGAATAAATCCTGGGCCTTTAATCTAATTTGTTTTTACAATGGAAAAATGTTAAAAATCCAATCACGCTTTGAAATCAACAAAGTAAAGCAGTATCAGATTTCAAATATACAAATGATCAAATGTAACGTTTCTTAATTAAATTTTACATAATCTAATTGGTTTTAACAATTGAAAAATGTTAAAAATCTGAAAACGTTTCGTTTGGTTAAATTGATTGCGTGCTCAAAGCATTTCGAAGTTACTTTTAGCCCTTAACCACTTAAATAATAACTTAACGTGAGTATTTTAACATCAAAGTCATGGTCCAGTTGGGTTACCATCAGGTACAAGTACTTTCGAACAAAGCGTGCTGAAATTCCCATTAAGACTTCAACATGATTTGATGGCACTGCCCAATTAACTTGACGAAATATGTACAACGTTTCAATGCAGGCAAACTTTAGCATTCGTAATGTTCTGCGCTTTAATAACCTCACTATTTAACAACATTAAAAGCTTATACAAGTCTTATGATTTCAATATAGATATTAAGTGCGTACAACAGAATGTGTGGGGATAACGCGTTTGTGTAGCCTGTTTTATATTTAATACACGTTTTGCTAATCACGAGCTAGATATTCTTTGAACTTAATGCGTAGTAGAGATCAATTTTAGCCAGAGTTATTGCCAATTTGAAAGCCATTGAGTACTTACTTCGTTATTTTTTTATTGATTTATTAAAATTCCTTAAATTAGTTCCCCATTTAATTAAATATTTAGGTAATCTATTGTGTGTTATTTAATTATTTTTAATGAAATTTTTCTCATCATATTTTATTTTATATTATGAACTATTACTAATTATTAATAGTGTAAGTTTGTGTCAGTGCAGTTGCCAGAAAAACACCAATTTCATCGCGAAATAAATGATATTACTTGAATCTCTATTTGGATAAAAATGGAATATTTGGTAAGTTACTTCATTTTGGTTCTCAGTGCGAGTGTCTGGGAGGCCGCAGTGACACAGAGCCTGGAAATTGGCAAGTTAGTTCCCCGGAAAATCGGGATTAGTTGGACCGAGCACCGGGGGGGGGGGGACAAACTTGGGTTTTGGGAAACTAGTTTGTCCTGAAAGCGAGCACTAGACAGTAAAGTAAACTATCAGCATCCGTCCGAGGCTTACTATAATCAGGTTAAGCGCTTGTTGGGAGAAAATAGACTACTCTGTAGACGTACTGTCGAGTAAATAGGGAGGATAAACTCTTCACGTTATACGTCTGTATATTCCACAATACTTTCTAGGCGTTTCTCAAGTCAACTTGGCAGTGATGTTAAAATATTCCGCAATCCCCGTTAAAACGTCGATGATTTTACTTTACTTCTCTATTTGCGAAAAACAGCCCTAGATACTCACGTTTTTACCAAGATAATTAATAGTGTATACAGGGTGTTTCAAATGGTTATGCAAAATGTTTAAGGAGTTGTAGGGGGTGAGTTGAGAAGTATGCCTGTTTTTCTCCCATTTTCCTACGCTAATTGAAAAGAGCACCAGAGAGCTTCAAAGTGTGGCCTACCACGCAGCAGGGAAACGCGAACATTCAGGTTTGGGTTCGTGTGATAAGTAAAAAACGACGTTGTAAACAAATCGAGGTAACCAGCGTAAAAAGGTAAACCTAAACAGTATTTAAAGTCCCTGCTGCTTGGTTTTGCGCTTGTTGCAGCCTCCCTCCAGGGGCTAGTAGGCCACACTTTGAAGCTCTCTGGCGTTCATTTAACTCATCGTAGGAAAATGGGAAAAAAACAGGCATACTTTTCAACTTACACCCTACAACTCCTTAACATTTTTGACTAACCTTTTGAAACATCCTGTCTACATGTATCTCCATACTGCAAATTAAGTATTACACACTTAATTAAGAGGTTTAATCGAATACTATAAACACTTTTAATTGAAACAATTAAAGATCGAGAATGAAGTCATTATAAAATACTAATGACATTGTGTTATTTTTAATTTAAATAATTAGCTCTCGATCCGTTGTTTTCAAATATTTAAAGCATCGTAGAATTTACGAAGTTACAGAGTAGAAAAGGTTCAATTAACCGTCCCACGTATTTAAGAAGATTTTATCCTGTCAAATTCAGGTCCGTAGGAGCATTTAAGCAGTTACAGGCAGTAAGGCAACTTAATTGGAAATTATTTATAGCATTTAATGTGATAATTCACACAAAATAGAATATAATTTAGTAAATATCGCATATGTTTTTTTAAAATAAATTAATATTTAATCAAATTTTAATTTTAACATATGTAATTTTTGCTAAGCCTTTAATATCTTTAGCTCGTGTATTTTATTTTTTTTAATCGACCAAAGGTTAGAGGGGTAATTACATTAGTAATTAAGTTAGAAGAAACCACCTATGGACTGTGATAAGGATGATAAAATACGCGAAAAAGTAGATTAGTCCATAATTAAAAGGGATAATATAGCTAAATCCTAAACAAATTTGAAGAAATTAAAAAACTTACTACAAACTCGTACCCAATGGGTCTTCGAGCAAAAAACGCGAAACTCGGATCAAATAGATCTTCGAGTAATAAACTAAATTAAAATTAAATAAAATAGCCAGAAATTCCAACGGTAGACCGGTTTCGTTCTATTTGGAACTCATCAGTACCGTGCGGGAAATCTGGCTGGCGACTGTCAAATCGAAAGGAGAAACTAAGCCTAAACATTATCCCTTTTAATTATGGACTAATCTACTTTTTCGCGTATTTTATCATCCTTATCACAGTCCATAGGTGGTTTCTTCTAACTTAACTTATCGTATATTCGATTCTCCACCACACTCCCCCCTTTTCGGCTTTCCGTTGCTATATGCAACGCGTTTTGAAATTTTTAATATTTAGGCATAGTTTCTCTATTCGGTGTTATAGTCGCGAGCCAGATTTCCCCGCACGGTACTGATGAGTTCCAAATAGAACGAAACCGGTCTACCGTTGGAATTTCTGGCTATTTTATTTAATTTTAATTTAGTTTATTACTCGAAGATCTATTTGATCCAAGTTTCGCGTTTTTTGCTCGAAGACCTATTGGGTACGAGTTTGTAGTAAGTTTTTTAATTTCTTCAAATTTGTTTAGGATTTAGCTATATTATCCCTTTTAATTATGGACTAATCTACTTTTTCACATTAGTAATTATATTGGTCCAACACTACTGTTAAATATTTAATTTATGATAATTGTTTCTGACGATTCTGGCAGAAACTCGGTCCAAAATTTGTAATTTCATAAATGTAGTTTTACAAAATAATGAAATCACCATAAATGTAGTTTTCCAAAATAAGGAAATCACCATAAATGTAGTTTTCCAAAATAAGGAAATCACCATAAATGTAGTTTTCCAAAATAAGGAAATCACCATAAATGTAGTTTTCCAAAATAAGGAAATCACCATAAATGTAGTTTTCCAAAATAAGGAAATCACCATAAATGTAGTTTTCCAAAATAAGGAAATCACCATAAATGTAGTTTTCCAAAATAAGGAAATCACCATAAATGTAGTTTTCCAAAATAAGGAAATCACCATAAATGTAGTTTTCCAAAATAAGGAAATCACCATAAATGCAGTTTTCCAAAATAAGGAAATCACCATAAATGTAGTTTTCCAAAATAAGGAAATCACCATAAATGCAGTTTTCCAAAATAAGGAAATCACCATAAATGCAGTTTTCCAAAATAAGGAAATCACCATAAATGTAGTTTTCCAAAATAAGGAAATCACCATAAATGTAGTTTTCCAAAATAAGGAAATCACCATAAATGTAGTTTTCCAAAATAAGGAAATCACCATAAATGTAGTTTTCCAAAATAAGGAAATCACCATAAATGTAGTTTTCCAAAATAAGGAAATCACCATAAATGTAGTTTTCCAAAATAAGGAAATCACCATAAATGTAGTTTTCCAAAATAAGGAAATCACCATAAATGTAGTTTTCCAAAATAAGGAAATCACCATAAATGTAGTTTTCCAAAATAAGGAAATCACCATAAATGTAGTTTTCCAAAATAAGGAAATCACCATAAATGTAGTTTTCCAAAATAAGGAAATCACCATAAATGTAGTTTTCCAAAATAAGGAAATCACCATAAATGCAGTTTTCCAAAATAAGGAAATCACCATAAATGCAGTTTTCCAAAATAAGGAAATCACCATAAATGTAGTTTTCCAAAATAAGGAAATCACCATAAATGTAGTTTTCCAAAATAAGGAAATCACCATAAATGTAGTTTTCCAAAATAAGGAAATCACCATAAATGTAGTTTTCCAAAATAAGGAAATCACCATAAATGTAGTTTTCCAAAATAAGGAAATCACCATAAATGTAGTTTTCCAAAATAAGGAAATCACCATAAATGCAGTTTTCCAAAATAAGGAAATCACCATAAATGCAGTTTTCCAAAATAAGGAAATCACCATAAATGTAGTTTTCCAAAATAAGGAAATCACCATAAATATAGTTTTCCAAAATAAGGAAATCACCATAAATGTAGTTTTCCAAAATAAGGAAATCACCATAAATGTAGTTTTCCAAAATAAGGAAATCACCATAAATTTAGTTTTCCAAAATAAGGAAATCACCATAAATGTAGTTTTCCAAAATAAGGAAATCACCATAAATGTAGTTTTCCAAAATAAGGAAATCACCATAAATGTAGTTTTCCAAAATAAGGAAATCACCATAAATGCAGTTTTCCAAAATAAGGAAATCACCATAAATGTAGTTTTCCAAAATAAGGAAATCACCATAAATGTAGTTTTCCAAAATAAGGAAATCACCATAAATGTAGTTTTCCAAAATAAGGAAATCACCATAAATGTAGTTTTCCAAAATAAGGAAATCACCATAAATGTAGTTTTCCAAAATAAGGAAATCACCATAAATGTAGTTTTCCAAAATAAGGAAATCACCATAAATGTAGTTTTCCAAAATAAGGAAATCACCATAAATGTAGTTTTCCAAAATAAGGAAATCACCATAAATGTAGTTTTCCAAAATAAGGAAATCACCATAAATGTAGTTTTCCAAAATAAGGAAATCACCATAAATGTAGTTTTCCAAAATAAGGAAATCACCATAAATGTAGTTTTCCAAAATAAGGAAATCACCATAAATGTAGTTTTCCAAAATAAGGAAATCACCATAAATGTAGTTTTCCAAAATAAGGAAATCACCATAAATGTAGTTTTCCAAAATAAGGAAATCACCATAAATGTAGTTTTCCAAAATAAGGAAATCACCATAAATGCAGTTTTCCAAAATAAGGAAATCACCATAAATGTAGTTTTCCAAAATAAGGAAATCACCATAAATGTAGTTTTCCAAAATAAGGAAATCACCATAAATGTAGTTTTCCAAAATAAGGAAATCACCATAAATGTAGTTTTCCAAAATAAGGAAATCACCATAAATGTAGTTTTCCAAAATAAGGAAATCACCATAAATGTAGTTTTCCAAAATAAGGAAATCACCATAAATGTAGTTTTCCAAAATAAGGAAATCACCATAAATGTAGTTTTCCAAAATAAGGAAATCACCATAAATGTAGTTTTCCAAAATAAGGAAATCACCATAAATGTAGTTTTCCAAAATAAGGAAATCACCATAAATGTAGTTTTCCAAAATAAGGAAATCACCATAAATGTAGTTTTCCAAAATAAGGAAATCACCATAAATGCAGTTTTCCAAAATAAGGAAATCACCATAAATATAGTTTTCCAAAATAAGGAAATCACCATAAATATAGTTTTCCAAAATAAGGAAATCACCATAAATGTAGTTTTCCAAAATAATGAAATCACCATAAATGTGATGGTTGGTATTCTATCTTTCTAACAATGAATTTCATTATATATTTGTTGTTATTAAAATTTATAAAAAAAAGCTGCTATAAAATTATTTTAAGCTATGAAGTAGCAGCTTTTTTATAAATTTTAATTATTTCTATTCATCATGGCTTTTAATATTTATAGATATATTAGTTGTTTTTAGTTTTTTCAAGTCCATATTTTTGAAACATACAGAACTTTGTTAAGAAATTATTTTGACCAGAATTTGTGCCAAGTTAATCAACAACATTCAGTCCTATGTAGATTGATAAATATGCAACATAATAATCAGCTAGGCTAATACCCAATTAAGGCACCACCCTAGGCCTAAGTCATCGAGCGACTTTTAAAGCCTTTAATTCAGGTGGCCGGGTTACAATGCGTAAGAGGGTGGTGGCAAGCCCTTCATGCCACGCGAGCCAACAGCTCCCTGCATTTACTATTACCGTTAACCTCTACAAGAATTTACGGAAATGGGAAACCGAAGAACTCGAGGGAAACCCCTTTAGCCAGTCAACTCAAGGCAGATGGAGTAGTTCCAAGTTTTCGCCCAGTTCCACAAGCTGGGTTTAAACCCGGCTCCTCTTGCTGCGAGGCAAAAACGCTAACCACTACGCCACCAAGTCACTTATGTTTATAAAGACATCATTATTGGATTCTACGAATTTATTTCGTAAAAAATTTACGAGATAGAGGTGAAAGAAAAAAACGTGTATTATACAGGGTATTTTAAAAAGTTACGCAAAAATTTGAAGGAGTTTAGGGGGTGAGTTGAGAAGTATGCCTGTTTTTTTTTTAATTTTCCTACGATGAATTAAGAGCGCCAGAGAGCTTCAAAGTGTGGCCTACTAGCCCCTGGAAGTAGGCTGCAACCAGTGCCAAACCAAGCAGCAGGGACTGAAAATACTGTTTAAGTCTACTTTTTTACGCTGTTAATTTCGATTTGTTTAGAAAGTCCTTTTTTACCTATCACACGAACCCGAACCTTGACGTTCGCATTTCCCCGCTGCTTGGTTTGGCACTTGTTGCACTCTACTTCCAGGGGCTAGTAGGCCAAATTTTGAAGCTCTTTGGTACTCTTTTAACTCAAAATGAAAAAAGGCGTACTTCTCAATTCACCCCTACAACTCCTTAAAGGTTTTGCATAACCTTTTGAAACATTCTGTATTTGGAATGAATATACCCAAATTTTTTATATTACCCACGGCGGGTGGTGGGAAAAGGACGTTGTAAAGGGATAGTGGTGAATTTACGGTCATAACAGTACTGTTATGCTCGGGGCTATTTCCTTTGGCACCCTTAATGGACGGTAACAGCTTCCGATAAAAGACGCCTCCACCAGGCCGTTTTACCGGCTCTCTTTATCAGCCAGATTAAATTACCCGCTTCTTCTGCGCAATAAATAAGACGCGTGGAGGAGGCGCAGTTAGAGAATAGTTGCTTCAACGGGCTCGAAGAAAAACCAGCGGAGGAAGATGCCCAATAAACGGAATTGAATCATCGTTACGTATACTGAATTTTCTCCAAATTGGCATTGATTTGACGTAACGGACCGAATTTGTAGACTTTTTTTTTCTACCCAAAATTACGACCGAAGTAGATTAAAAATTACATTTTTTTTAGATCTACGTCAGGAGAAAATTTAAAATGCTAGACGTATTCTTCGGTCGTATTTTTACGTTCTTAACCTCCCTATAGAGTACGTATCATGACGTCATCAGTGTTATTTCACTATTAAGAACCATAATGTCTCAGTTAGAGATCGGCGGAACAAATAAATTAACCGACAAAATTTCGATTAATCATAAACATTTTGGTTAACTGTTTATTTATGAACATTTTATACGAATAAATAACGATTGAACATGCAAAAAGTATGGGTTTTTTCTGATATTTTTTGGATAATTGTCGGTAAAATTGTAGATTTTAACGGTAATAGTTAGTGTAGGGAGCTGTTGGATCGCGTGGCTTGCAGGGCTTGCCACCACCCTCCTACGCATTGTAACCCGGCCACCTGAATTAAGGGCTTCAAAAGTCGCTCGATGACTTAGGCCAAAGGTGGTACCTTGGGTATTAGCCTATAGCTGATTATTATTATGAATAAAAATAAATGATTGGATAATTTCTTATTCAAACGCCGATCTCTAGTCTCAGTTATAGCGGGCACTATCTGTAATGACGAACAATTTGGAATTAATAATTAACCATACGTATGAAGATAAGTTAATTAATCAATATTTTAGTTTTTTTTTACTTTGGTGCCCATAAAAATCGAACCACCGCTCCACGGTGGCGACTTGGTGAACTTTTACCAAAGCATAGTTTATCTAAGTACTATCCGGGTGGAAGCATTGACTGAATTTATGATCTTTATTACTCCGCTATCCAGGCAAAATTTAGAAATTAAAACTGCTTAGTGATATTTATTTATAAAGCATATAGCTTTATTAAATTAGTAAGTACACTCTTTAAAAAAGGGTGTTTTAATGGTATATTAAGGGTGTAATATCTGTAAAAAACACTCTTTAATGTTAATTTAAACGCCCTAAAGGGATTTTTATTGTCCCAAATTAAACACTTGAATAGGCGTATAAAGGGTGTTATATTACCCCGTAAATTGAGTGATTTAACACCTGGTAAGGGTGTAGCTCCCTTAAGGCAGTAGTTTATTACCCTAAAAGCAGTATTTTAACACTTTAAACGGAGTATTGTAGCACCCTTAAGGCAGTAGTTTAGAACCTTAAAGGGAGTAGTGATAAAACTTTAAAGGGAGTATTATAGAACCCTTAAGGGAGTATTGTAGAACCCCGAAGGGGGTAGTGTAACACCCTGAAGGGAGTCATTTCTTACCCTAAAAGGAGTGATATTGTTCCCTAGAGGGAGTAGATAATAACCCTGAAGGGAATAGTTTTATACCACAAACTGTTAACAAAGGAACCAAAACGGAGGACATAAGCACCCCAAACAGTGTAAATAAACACCCTCGCAGGAAAACTGCTTTTTAAGGTGTAGAATAACATCCTTTATAAACCTGTTAAGGTGTTAAATATGGGACAAGAAAACACCCTTAAAGGTTTGAAAAGAAACCCTTTTTTTAAGAGTGTAGTGTGTTTTTCCTTGCGCAATTAATTTTTCTGGAAAAATCGACAGCAATCTGCGAAGGTGGTACTGGGTGAAAACTCGGAACAACTCCTTCCGCGTTGAGTTTGCAAGTTTCCCCTTCCATTATAAACTTGTTGAGGTTAACGGTAATAGTGAGTGTAGGGAGCTGTTGGTTCACGTGGCATGAAGGGCTTTCCATAACTCTCCTACGCATTGTAACCCGGCCACCCGAATTAAAGGCTTTAAAAGTCGCTTGATGACTTAGGCCTAAGGTGGTGTCCTAGCTGATTATTTTGACTTATTGGGCCTAGTTGATTAAGGTGTCTAAGAAATATATTATATTACATATTTCAGTTATATGTATGAACACGGTTCATCACAAAGGCGAATCAAATCGGGTAACCGATGAAAAATAACATAAATAACCAAAATAACAAATCAGAACGATTATTACACTGAACATTTTAAAATTGACATTCAAATTCGCAACCACAATTCTGTCTCCCTTTGAATTCACCGCCCCCTCCCTTATTTACATATTTTACATTTTTAACGATGACATATACCGGATTGGTTTGATGTTTTCGAGCATGACGGGGATTGGTAGCGACGCTAAATAATCGTCAGTCTTCCTACGCACAAATAAATACATTATCGATAACACTATACTGTCTACATAACAAAGTATAATTTGAAACGATAAAAAACCCAACAGTAGATACGTCATTCCACTATTTCGAAGGTAATATATCTTAGCACCCGCCTTTCAAGAGCGCGTGCAACTCTACTATTGGAGCAAAATGAGACGAATAGCCAAATAGACACGAGGATATTTTTCCAAGAATACAACAAAGAGAGAGAGAGAGAGAGAGAGAGAGAGAGAGAGAGAGAGAGTGTGTGTGTGTGTGTGTGTATAGAAGAAGGAGTTTAGCGTGATCCGATCTGATCCCGAGAGAAAGATGCGGATCAAGACGCGTTGTTTCCAACAAAGTACGTTGGATTAGGAAAGAGCTGATATTATCAACGTCAATGATGAAGCGTGCGAGGATAACATACAGTATTACGACGTGGTGGCGGCCCACGCTAAACTCTAGTAACGTAGGAAAGCGCTCGTATAGGCGCTCGATGCTGGAATACAAAAGCTTTAAGGAACGATCAATAGCGAAACTAGACGCCTTATCAAGAGATTTTCGCCAGAGAGGGTCGAAAAAAAGAAAACGCGTCTGACCTAAATACGAGCTCAAAACTAGCTGAACTAGAATAAAGCCCCTTGTACTCTGCAGCCTTAAATCGAGGGGATATTTAACAAGCCGGGTTAATTCGCTCGGAAGAAATCAACGTTCGGATAATTAAAGAACGATAATGCGCTTAGTGAATAATCGCGGGTTTCGGGGGTTAAATAAGCCGATTATCTTCGTTATTTCACTGCCGCCATCTCTCGAAAAGACAGTTAATGATAGCGTACCAAAAATTAATATGACCGTAACATCTGCCAAATTGTAGGTCCAATCAGCTCTAATCTGGAATCTGTATATTTGGACAGATTACGAAAGGTGTTAATAAAATACAAAATTTTTGTAGGCATTTGTATACAGCATCTTATGGACCTATTTAGCAGGCTAGAGGGAGTTTAAGAGCTGGTTATAAGTCGAGTGCGCTCAAAACCAAAGAGACACCAGAATGTGAAATCGTTTTCCACGCCCAAAAGTAGAGAATCGAAAATTGTTTTCGCGCTCATACGCAAAACGACGTTTGAATCGGGGATCGTTAGTTTTGTAACTAATAACAGATATTTTCCGCTCAAAATCTAAATTAAATTATGGAATTTTATAGAAATATTAAACTAGAAAATTTAAGAAATATTAAACTAGAAAATTTAAGAAATATTAAACTAGAAAATTTAAGAAATATTAAACTAGAATATTTAAGAAATATTAAACTAGAAAATTAAAAATGATTAAACTAGAAAATTTAAGAAATATTAAACTAGAAAATTTAAGAAATATTAAACTAGAAAATTTAAGAAATATTAAACTAGAAAATTCAAGAAATATTAAACTAGAAAATTCAAGAAATATTAAACTATATTAATTATTTATTTTTACTAAAAGAAAACTCCGTTATACGAGAGGGAGAGAGTCGCTGGCGTCTGGTAGTCGGCTTGTCCCAGAGCAGTAGTGTGCCGCGGTTGGAACACTTCTACAGGCGCCCGTAGATCAAAAATAGACTAATATTTTGTTACAATACTTTCTTTCATAAAATAGTAATTTTTATATCTGAAGTTATCGAAAATGATTAGTTTCTGTACAATAGTTGTTATCGACGAATAAATTAATTCAATAACCTATTTCTTAAGCGAAATATAGTTTGTCGACCTTTATAATAGTAGATCGTGTGACAGTAAAAGGTCTATGTAGGGAATGTGATGTCACATCACTTAGGAAAGATTTGGGAATACAAGAGTGACGGATAACTAAAATAGCGCACCCTCTTACTGGGCCCCAAAAAGGTGATCATTTTACTCCAGGACCGAGAACGAAACGAAAAAGACAGACAGTACGGTACGAAATAAAGCTCATGCCCCCGATTGCCATTGCGAAATTCGATTTACCAAAACGCTAGCCAAGATAGAATTGAGAGAGAGAGAGAGAGGAGAAGAACAAGGGGCGAAAAAGCGCGTCGCGATTCTTCCAGCTCTGTTATTTTTAGGGAGGTCCTGACTGGTCCCCGATTGTCTCCTGCACTTCTATACCATAGACCCCCCAAGCCGAGAGAGAGGGGGGTAGGTAGGGGTGAGTGCTGGGGTATAGGAAATACTGGGAGACACACGAGTCCGAAGTGGCTGCCGCAGGTAGGTGTAAGTATTGGGGAGGCCGGGCGACAGTGGCGTCGCCGCTACGTCGGCTGAGTCACGAGCGGCGCCCGTCTGACGACTCGGAACGAGGAACCGAGCCAGCGTCCTCGCTTCCTCTCTGCCATAGAGACTGACCGCCGCATTGCACTGGATACGGCGAGTGACCGCTTCGAGTCGCTGCAGTCGTCGTTCAACGCCGATTTTTAGGGTGTGGTGTGGACAGGCTCGAGAGTTGGACGGGAGAAGAGCAGCTTGCAGAAACCGATCGGCGGTTCGCGACGCGAGATCTCACTCCGACCCTTCCCGCAGTTCCAAGCGTTGATTCTTTCCAGAGTCGCCACCCGCGCAGACGAGAGCTTGTTTTTAGGTTTAGCGGTTCCGTTTCCTTGATTTATCCCTTCCCACGAGGCGCCTTCCGATCCTGTTTCGGGAGCGGTACCGATCCTTCGCCTACTATCTCTCTCCTCTCTCCTGTTTTTTGTACGAATCCGGGTAAAAACAAACTAAAGTGTCGCCAACATGGTCGGAACGTCCATCATGCTCGACGTGGTCAAGAAGTCGCTCGTCCAGTGCTTCTGTCAAACATGCGCAGCCAGCGTCAATCTCAAGGGCAACAATAAATTGACTAGTAAGTCTCGCGCGATTCATTTTCTTTTTTCTTAATGTTTAAAATAGGAGGTGCTCTCGGAAGTAAATAAGCACGCGTAAATAATGTGTTCTCGATAACTTATTGAAATAGCCATATTAAACGCTGTCATCAACGACCTAATTTTGAGAATTAGGCGTGCAATGACGTCACGAGTAACCTCCCATTAAATTGGAGTGCGCTAACCGTGATATGTTGAAACTACTTTTGTGGAAAACACCTTATATTCAACGGTTTAATTTTAAATCATAAACAATAGTTAAGTTAAGTCAACACTCGACGGAAAAATATTTTTTAAAGTTGCGAAATTGCGGCGGTAAACGCAGAGCGGAAAATTTTACCGCTAACGCCCAACGTTAAGCCGTTAATTTTCCGTCGAGTGCGAAACTACCGCAACAGTCGATACCCCATATAAATTTAATAAAAAACTAAATCTAGACGTTGACGTACGCGTAAGACCGTTGAGAGATTAAATCGGTCGGACACTAACCAGAGCGTCGAAACAAATGTCCCTTTTATTTTTAACCCGTTAGAGATAATCGATTAGGGTTTAGTTAGAAGGCGAGACAGCAACCCTTCGTTGCCGCAAACTTCGTTTTGCATATTGAGCCGCGTCCGGCAAAAGCGTTTACGGTTCATTAGCCTCTTTTCTATAATCGAACAGCTCCCAATGTCCTCCTTGACTTCGAAGCTATGGGCTCGAATTTCCAGAAATAAAGGGGTAAACTAGTGATATCGCGGGTCTTCCAAAAATGTTAATCTCCGTGACGAAAATCCAAAATTGGCTAAATCGTCGTTGGCTCGATAGAAAAAAGAAACCAAATAAATGAGCTGGCATTCGAGGCGAAACTAGGGCGTTGTCTCGCAAGCGCTCGTGTCGCTTCTAAGAGCCAAAGCCTTTTCTCCTCTGTTTACTAAAATCAATAATTTTGCGTTTATTTCGTACATAAATCACCGTGTTAGAAAAAAACATTATAAAGCTAGAAACCGTGGTTATTTTTAATGGTGAAATATCTGGGTTTTTTTCGGATATTCAACATTAAGAAATTTTTCAGGGTGTCCAAGAAGTTAAACGAATTTGAGTCAACTATTTTAGAATATTGGAAAATTTAAACATTTTAAATTGTTTTCGAGCAGTTTTACTTTTTGTACA
The DNA here is from genome assembly GCF_980474605.1 of Leiobunum rupestre. Classification (NCBI taxonomy): domain Eukaryota; kingdom Metazoa; phylum Arthropoda; class Arachnida; order Opiliones; family Sclerosomatidae; genus Leiobunum; species Leiobunum rupestre. The sequence continues at coordinate 43,668,199 of NC_143390.1, forward strand.
TTAGATTAAAATAGCAGACGACGTAACAAAATGACGTCATATATTTTTAGGGTGGCGGCCATTTTGTTACGATGACGTAAGAGGTATTTTAATTTAGTGAAACGCTTTTAAGCTGGTTTCAGACTGGATCGAAAACAAGATGCTATTGTTTTCTTAATCGAATTATAACTGACGCCCAAATTAACGCTACTAATGTTTCATCCAATTTAAAAAACGTTTTAAAATTTAGGGTACTTTGTGAATCAAACTTCAATTTAGAAACTATACAAGCTTAGTTTGACTTCCTTTTTGAAGTCGAGAAAAAAATGATATGCAAAACACATCTTTTAACAATTGCCCGGAGCAGGGTGGAAACGATCCGGTGTCGTTTTAATAAAGAGCGTACGCAGGGTCGGGGGTTGCTGCTACTAGGACTAGTTGATTCTTTTAATTTTCCACATACTTAAACTATTAGGTGTAAAGTACTCCATTTAAAAAAGCCTGGCAGGGAAGGGTTCTTCAAGGGGAAAGAAGCGTATAGTAAAGTCAGGGGGGGGGCATTTTGGCGTCGTCTATTCATCCCCCCCGCACGCACGCTACGACGGAGAAAGTCGGAGAACCGATCGTTTGCTGTGTACCGGGGACTTTCCGCTTTAGTTGCTAGGCAACAAGCCAACCCGAGTTTCGTGGGAGGGAGGCGAGAATATTCGAGTCGATGGTAGTAAGCTATTAAGAAACTGCGACGCAACGGCGGGATGGGAGTAATGAAGGCTCGGTTCGCCTAAGCCTTTGGCAAATTCCACGTCCATTCCGTAAAGTAGGTACGGGGCGCCCTCTCGCTTTTCATTTGAAAATCTCTTAGACGTTAATGAGAAATATTTCAATAAGAAAAGAGAGAAGGGACGAAGATGGGTGCAGACGCCTTTAAGCGACGCTGAAAGGTTTCAGATCGACGAAATTAGATTGACGGAATCGCACGGCCAACTCTTTATGTTCGGAGGAAAGGCAATTTGACGGCTTCTACCATTTTCAAGACACGTAGTAAAACCCTTGTTGATCTTTTCGCGCGGTTCCGTAAAAGAGATGAAGAGCCCGCAATAAATACGCTACCCTTACGAAAATAGCTTGGCACAATGTTCAAATTTGGAACCAGCTGGGATAAAAATACATCCAGTTTGGTTCAAATAATTTTGATCAAATCGGAATAAAGATTAATTTAATTGTAATTGTATCAAATATAACACTTTTTAGATTGTAATTTTCGATCTTTATGCCTAATTTTCGATATAATTTTATAACCAAATTTTAGGAAATCATTGTAATATTCAGCAGTTATAGTTATATAATATTTCCAGTTAATTAATATTTTATTTTATTAGACAGTTTTAAGCGTATCACAAAATTTACAAACGAGAAAAATCTTGAATTTTCTAAAGGTTCGATCAAATTGGAATAAATTTTCATACATTGTAATTATATCAAATATAAAAAAATTAAGATTTTAATTTTCAATCAAAAATGAATTTGGATCTATCCACTTTTGGAATTAAATTTGGTTCACCTTTATTACAGCTCTTCAGTTTTAATGGAATTTAATCAACCTTATTTTGTTGGTAGGTTTTACATAAAAACATAATTCTACATTCTATAGCAGACATATCACGGTATTGCTCCCACAGTGAAATGATAATTAATTACTTTCAATATCACTCGACGTCAGAAATAGCCCGGATTACCAGATTAAAATGCAAAAAACCAACGTGAAACGAAACTTCAATATCAAATACCTATATCTTTACCCTGCCTTAGTGATAGTGAAAAGTCAACGACAGTACAAGCGTTAGGAAACTACTAAACAAGTCTGCGGAAAAGTTCGGAAAGAATAGCACTTTTCGGATCAGGGTGAGATGGGGAAGAAGAAGTGGTAAGATTAATACAAGTCCCTGGATGCGGCTCAAAAGCTCAGAGCACTTGGAAACTAGCAAATGCCTTTAACAGGATTCTTAGCATATACATGGTTCTTATTGCTCATCTCTTGCACTAGAGAAAAAACCCGCAAAACAAAAAAAAACGTAGTGGAGTGTAAGGAAAAAATGGTATCTTTACCAAACCACACAAAGACATATTCGGAGATGAGACCATAACAAAGGCTTCCACCACCGAAACAATCCCCATCATACACTACGCAGACTTCACTTCCTTCCACTACTTTCCACTAAACTATTCGGTGATTCAATGGCTAAACGCGTACATAATGGAAAACGGCAGAAGAAGGCATTGTAATAAAATCATCGTTTATTCCACCGTCGGTAGGAGGCGCTCAAACGCAGCTGCTCCGCTTCTTCCGCGGTGGATCGCCTAACTCGCTTATAGCCAACGGAGAGTCGCTTTCTTTTTGAAACGCCCCCTCGCGAGAATAAAAAGAATCAAGAAACAAAATACAGAGGGTGAAATCAAAACTTTTTAAAATTGCAGTTTGGCTACGAAAAAAAATCTATTTGGAATAACAAAAGACAGCCCGAGGAGAAAAAAAAATACATCAAGTTCCCCCTAGCGTCGATTTCTTTCTTCAACGGAATCTCTCTCCCTTCCAGTTTTCGGAGTTAGTTCGGTAATGAGAATCAAGGGGGCGCTGGCCTTCCGGGAATCCCTTATTCCCATCAAAGGCTAAAAGACTGTTTCGTTTCTACTAGAAATCGATTTCTATTCGGCCTATCACGCGTCAAAACTCGCGTATCTTCAAAGAAGAAAGTTATATATGTACTCCAAATTTAGTTAGTATATTGGAGGTTTTTTTTGGTTACGTATCGAGGGAACAAACGAGAATGAGCCGTATCATAAAAGGGAGAACCTATTTCATTGATATTGTGATGGATTGATGGTGAATGCCAAACAAATTTGTTACTTCGTTGGTTATTACATTAAGGCCAGAAAACTGCTGTTAATGAAAATTGCGGAGTTGCGTCCCTGTTAATATAATTAATTGGCTTTGTTTATATTGAGCGCTGGAATTTCACGATGAACCGAGATAAAGGTATTGTTAGAAAGACAATATTAGACCATTGTTGATAAAATATGTAGTCTAATATTACAACATTTTTTGTCTTTAATTAGTAAATGAGATATTCTTTATGAAATTATACATTAGCATATATTGATCAGCTCTATGATGTTCAAATAATGCGCTTGTTATAGGACAGTTGCCATAGTAACGTCGAAATTTCTTGCAGTCTTAGCTTCCAGAACAATGGGGGTTTTCTTGCTGCATACTTATTTTCCGGTTTATATAAATCATCTCTAGCCTTTACAAAAATATACAATTTCAATTGATATTGTATGATTTTGTATCTCCATGCCATAAATCAAAAATTCTATTTCTGGTGCCTTTACTTTAGTCAAAAACATTTCGCAATACAACCTTTACGTACAGCAGAGGAAAACCCACCAGTAAATTGAAAGAGAAACTACATAATTTTTTTATATTTCACCTCAAATTTAGAATTTATTTCAAATGACTTTAAGTAAGTTATGATCAATAAATTATATACACTTGTATCGTACTGCGTATGTACCTAGATAAACGGGTATATTCAAGTTCATTGATTGGCCGTACAACTACGAAGCCACAGCCACAAAAATATGGAAGACGTTCATCCGGAAAATAAACATACCAGAAAAAGGACCTTCCAATATGAATTTAAAGAAATAAATTAGTTTAATTCACTGAAATTGTTGATGAACTTCAAATGTGCTTTACGCTATTGATTCAGTTAAACATAAATTTACTTATTTAAATGGTTAAAAAGAGAAAATGGGTTATTGTGAACTCTTTATTCGAGCCTAGGCTTAATGTTGAATCGACGCCGAGTTTATCGATAAACTACGCCGTTTAAATGTGAACCATCAGGGCCACCACAGTCTTCCTTAGGAATTCCTATTATAATGAATGTTAAACAACGAAATAATGGTAATGTAATCCTTGGGATTGGCGTTTTTACGGAAACAACATACCAGCAGCCTGATGTCGATACATTACAGTCCAACTTCGATAGGCGGTTGCAATCATATCAGTAGTGACAATTAAAAGGCAATTTATTTATACTTAAGTTTATATGCATACATGAATATTTGTAATTTTTTTAAATTAGGTATAATGACAAATTTATAATATAAATAATAATATGATATATATAATAAAATGTTAGAATATAAAAAATAATATGATATATATAATAAAATGTTAGAATATAAAAAATAATATAATATATATAATAAAATGTTAGAATATAAATAATAATATAATATGTATAATAAAATGTTAGAATATAAATAATAATATAATATATATAATAAAATGTTAGAATATAAATAATAATATAATATATATAATAAAATGTTAGAATATAAATAATAATATAATATATATAATAAAATGTTAGAATATAAATAATAATATAATATATATAATAAAATGTTAGAATATAAATAATAATATAATATATATAATAAAATGTTAGAATATAAATAATAATATAATATATATAATAAAATGTTAGAATATAAATAATATAATAAATATTATAAAATGTTAGAATATAATTTATTGACCTTTCTTTATTGTGGAGTAGTTTTAGGGATCCAAGCCACAAAAAACGGGACGAATTCAGTCCCCCAAATTTCCGTCAGGCAAAAACACCCTGTATGAAAGCCATTTTCTTAAATTAAATTCGTCTTTTTAAAATATTAAGAAAAGAATGGACAATGTTTAATTCAGTTATGGTTTTTTGATTAACCAATCATATAAATTAATCTCTGGTTCTACGAGAAAGTGGCCGAATAAAAATAAGGTGATTCGATCAAATGAGAAATTGCATTATGGAAATCTTCCTACGAAGAATGTCCACCTCCGCAGCCTCCAAGATCCGCCTACATCGAAATAATGTTCCGCCAGGGGGAGTGCCGGGAAGTTAGCCGAGCACGAAGGAGACGGCTAAAAGTGAAAAGAAAGAGTGATATGGGTTCTGGAACGAGCCCCCCATTTATTTCATATATGAAAAAGTAGTGGATAGCGGGGAAGACAGCCTACAGAGGCTACGAGGAAAGAACGAAAAAAAGAAGGGAAAAAGAAGGGAAAAAGAAGGGAAAAAGACTGTAAATTGCGGTTTTTCCCTCTGGAGAGAGAGGGACTGGAGAAGAAAAAACTAAGAAGTTAAATATCGATCAAGGAATTCTAAAGTTAGACGTTGTTGTCTGCTCAAGGGAAAAGTGCACCCTCCTCTGCGCTAGATCGGGCACTCTACCACGTATAGCGTGTGGTTTTCCTCCGTTGCTCTGTTTGTCTGTGAAGCTGTGTGCCCTGCTCCGTGGTTCCTTTGACTAGTGTTTTGCACGTAATTGGTTTCACGCTAATGCGGCAGTAGCAGGCGACCAATCAAAAGCAGGCGCGTTGTGTTACCAGATGTTTGAAAACCTCGTTTTTGAGATGATAGGCGATGACTTAGGTGCCTTGGGTATTAGCCTAGCTGATTATTAACCTATTTTACTTAATGGTTATAGCTAACTAAGCTACTTCTACTGCCTGAATCACACTAGACCTTAAAACCCTGTTTACGTTTTTGATTGCCACTTTTGACCAAAGAAATTAAGATAAACTGGTAGAATTAAGGTAACATTGGTTGGTACTACAATATACTGCATAGACTGCATTAAGAGTCTTTGGTCTTCGTGAAGTCAAATGCCCAAATGTTGGATCACCGCTTGAGACGTTTCCAAAAGAGGATTGAACTCAACTAAAAACGAATTAACACGTTACACACTCTAAATAGTGTTAACAAAAACCCATAGTATGGTTAAAAATTATCATTGGCGACATCCTGAGCTGTCGAATTTATGTGGGAAATCCAGATCCACAAACAGGAATTCTAATTACAAATAGCAAATTATGAAATCCGATGTAGGAAATAAGGAGGGTTACCAAAATATTAGGTAACATATCATAGTTAATAGGAATTTATTTTATATTATTTAATTTAAGATTTATAAAAATCTTTCTACGTGAAATTTCTACAACCAAATGAAACTTTATTCAACACTTTCGCCTATTGTCGGACAGTCAAAAACGAGGGGTCAATAAATTTGTCGAAAATCTTAATTTCCGCAATAGGTAATACAAATTTATGAAAATTACCGAAATTAATAATGGCATAAGGGTAATATTTGAAAAATCGCGAATACGTGACAACCTTGCCTAGAGGGAAAACGAAATGGACATCGTCCCTTTTAGAGACAGATAAATTGCATTACAGATACAGCACGGTCGGTTCAATTAAAGTATAGCAAGCAGCGCATCGCTCAAGATCTCATTAATATTAACGACTTAATTAACCCGACTGGCTCTTGACCCAGCCACACCCCTCACTCGAGTGTCATAATACAATACATAATAATCATATAGATACTCAGAAGTATCTAGCACATGCAGTTAGCCTGTTCGTAGCCAATGCCCGGACTAGTCGTGCACTATGGAAATGATAGTCACCTAAATTCAATCGCGTAGTATTTAAATGATATAAATTCATTTATATAACCATAAAAATAAATATTTTAAGAATATGTTATTTTCAGTACTAAGGTATGTTAAATTAGGTGTCAATTTTATATAAACTAGCATGCGTGTTTTGAACGTTTTTTTTTTAAATCAAATTCTTTTAATAACCAAAAAAATGGGGTGTCTCGTCTCTGCGGAAAAGCCTGGGGCAACTTGTTCCCTCAAACCTTTGACTCGGACGTATCGGTTTCCTGATCGCTTCGGGCAAACATGACGGGCTTAAGTATCCGAATGACCCTGGCGAGATTCCCGCGTAGAAACCGACCAAACTCCAATCAGCTTAAACTTCTGACCAGCGGGGAGGTCAGTAAATTGGCCAGTCTTAGAGCCAACTATAGGCTCACCATATCTCTCGTTAACCTTTCGTGGCAACTGACCCGTTTGTTCTTATTGAAAGCGGAAGGGCCATCCACCCACGTAATCAATCGCCTCCCCCTAAAGGATAGCATCACCGCTCGTCTGGCCAAGAACGTTGACGTCAGAGACGTGTCGCTAGACTGAGTGACCAATTCGGAAGCTTCGGTCAACAGACGGATAGTGAATGTATCTTTGATACCGGTGTTATTTATTTATTGCGTCGCCTTTATCGCGGAAAACGAATGGACATAATGAATGTCATTCAAGGGCGTTAAGCAATATAGTCTGCTCTTACGAAAGCCTCTTCGAGGCATTATTTTTTACGATATCCAATCGGAAAGTGTGTCAATTGGTCGAAATAATAGCTTCGTGTGGAGTGACCCAAAAAGATAAGCGCCTCTATAGAGAAAAATACGCAACTTAAAAAGGTATTAGCAAGCACCGCCCAACGCCTCGGCATGCTCACGCTCACTATGACGACCATGCAAAGAGCACGTATTAGGCTTAATGACTTGGTCCGAAGTCCACCAAAAATGTGTGCTCCGTATACAAATGGCTCTTAGTAAATGTTTTAACCCACGGAATATAATGAACTGACACACTAATTATTTAGTAATTATAAACTTACGACAATATATGCAAATATAACGAAGTTTTTATTTTAACCTACAATTTATAAACTTACAAGGTACGTTGAGTAACGCAAATCTGGGAAAAATCGGTTTGTACTTGATGAGTGCTTGTCGTCATAGTGACGTAGAAAGTTACTGAACGGTGTTATTTCTAGTCAGCGCTGCTTTTAAAGATGGCGGCTATAAATGTTACGGGGCCCGAATATCAGAGGAATTGAAAAATATTATTTTCAATTATTAATGAGTTGGTAAATGACGAACTTGTTGATGACAATATTCTTTAATGTTGCAACCATAGATAAAATAACTTCGTATATAGATAGGAAACTTAATGTTGTAGAAGTGACGCCAGAATTTTCGCCGACATCTGGTGGCGGCACCCGAATAATATTATTTGGTGAAGTTCGCACTACTCGAAGTCCGTACTAGAACCTTGGTGTAACGCAATCCCAGTTGCAAAGGCTTAAGTGAGCTATATGTATTAAAAGTACTTTTTTCTTGAACTGAGAGCAAATTTAAAAAATAGCACTAAAGAAATAGCATTCAGTAAAGATTTCAAGTTTGTTTTAAACGCTATTTCTGGTATATTTGAAGACATTTACCTTGCAAAATACGTTTATTCCCAAAACTCCGACCTCAAATTCCTCAATACGTTCTACGCTCTTGAGAACACAGCCAACTGGCGCAGTCACTAGATGTCAGGGCAATCTCGTGATAGTCAGTTTGCCCCATTGAAGTTTCCTATCTATATACGAAGTTATTTTATCTATGGTTGCAACGATCAGTCTTTTATTAAAAAAGCGAAAACGGCCATTGCAGTAGCTGAGGCATTCCAATTAAATGATATGCATTCAAATGACCAAACCAGTAGAATTGTTGATTAACTACAGTTGTATAATTTTAACTCCTCTGCCAGATAACCTGTAAACATCGACGCGTCAAGACATAAAAAAAAACTTTTCTCCGATATGGTTTTTTTTATGAGCATCGGATGCCCATCGTGACGTCAAATCGGAAACGCGTAAAATCGTACAATAACAAAATGTTGGCATCGATTACTCATCGATGTATTTGATGAGCGTTACTGAGCGTACCCACGGATAGCAGTTAGTTTTCTAACGGACAATAGTATACCTGGTTGACTCTCTACTTTGAAATCACACTGACATCTATCAGTTGAAATATGCCCTATTGGCATCATTAAAATGAAACTACTCCCGTTTGTTTATGCAACAAAGAAATGACTAAGCAGAATATTTTATTGTGATTTATCATCATGTAATTTGTATACTTTTCATTTTGTATAAAATTCAACAAACAAAGAGATATCTACAGTTTTAGACACCATTACCGGAAAACTAAAACGCTAGATTTCTCTGTACAAAGGTTAAAATCAAAAATAGCCAGAGTTGCAAATCCTAGTGAAGGACCCTCGGAAGTACCAGTGTAGACTTCGTGAAGGGTTTGTCCGATTTAGCGAGGAATTTCTAGAATAGATAATTATTCTTAGCCGCAAGAAGGAGCGTTCATTTGAGTCCCCGCCCTTTCACGTACATATCCTTCTGTATAGCCCGTTTCGCGTCTTTGCATCGGAAGTGAGCGGACAAAGGCAGGTTGGCCCTTTCCTGTTCAGATGGAATTGGGCGCGCACACGAATATTAAAAGGCGCCAGTCGCCCAATCAATAAAAGGACGACTTGGTACGTTTGCGGCCGGAAAAACCTTGAAAGGAAGAGAAGCTTGGCACGTTCTGCCGAGAACGCCAAATAAGGCCAAATGCCGTAAAGTGCCCTGCTCCGATTTCCTCAAAAATAGCTTTTAAAATAAATATTTATACATTATAAAGAGATCAAGTTTGTACGATAAAATGAGAAAGTTTTAGGATACCTGAGAGCAAAAGCAAAGCAAGTCGAATACGTGATTTTTGAAAGAAATGTTAAATAAGAATTCTGATTATTTTTATGTTAAGTTATTACTTAATATTTAAAACTTTTTCAAACCTTTTAATAATATATTTCGATTATTAGATTAGTATTGCGATTACTATAAATACAAAGGAAAAAATGCCTTTTCTCAAATAATGGTTATAAGACTCGCTTGACCTTTGCTCAATTTTGGGGATTACCTACGCAACAAAACACTAAGCAGTGCCGAAAATGTCTAAAGCCATAGGAGGGAGCGGACAATATTGGAACCTTACGGGCAGGATGAAATACTAGAGCTTATATTCTCTTTAAGCTAGGTTTCAAATGACGTTTCTGTGGATTTGAAACAGATACACGAAATGAATCGATATAAACTTATATTTCTTTGGTATTTAAAACACTATCGGAAACATAGCTTATGAGCGCTAAAAATATACAATTTTAATTTCTAAGATACGATATCCGAACGTATTTCGAGAAGCTACATGAAATTAAACCAAAATTTTTAAAAGAAGCCCTTTAAGTTTCACTGAAAGATATATTTCTACTCGTTTCATTGACGGGCTTAATTTTCTTTTCAAGATACACGGGATTTATAATTTACCCGTGTTTGGGAAATAAATTCAAAACTGGCGGCACTTACCGCACAGATTAAAAATTCAAATTAGCGAAATTAACTTAAGTTTATCCTTCCAGAAGTTTGTTCAGACATTAAATACCGCTTACTAAAATGTCCCTAATTATTAACCGCTAATAAGGCTGACGTAGGCAATGCTTAGAACCGCGACACCAAAGTATAGCGGGTGGCGGATAATTGACCAACGCGACTATTTTTAGATCATCGACGCAGCTGCTGAGCGTTAAAACTTTCCTAAATCGACTACTCGTAAAAGTCATGGTCAAGGGTGGAGTCCACTTTGGAACGAACCATTAGACGATATTTGAGGGTGGGGGAAGTTATGGGGGACGAATAAATCGCCCCCTGCCGTACCTTATGTCCACCCATAACTCAAACAACGTATTCGAGCTCATTTATTAAAATGCCAGAAGTTAGTCTTAGTAATGATAAACTGTAAGCTTACACCCAAAGTGTGTTTCCGAAGTGGACAAGCTTCATTCCTCGACATCAAGCCGCCATAAATAACTTCGAGGGCTATACAGTTTTGCAGAAATCCCAACTTCAGGATATATTTTTGAAACTACCTTTTGACCGGTCTTCTCACCAGGAGAGTACCCGAAGTGTTTATTGCCGATTTTGTTCGGGTGTAATGTAGACCGATATGAGATATGAAATTTCCCAAAAGGAGAAGTTGCACAACCCATTCGATTTGCCATGGCAACCGAAAATGTTTTTGACCACTTAAAACAAATAAATTTCCAATTTAAAAAAGCATGGGATTTTGTGGGTTTTTAAAAATTTTAAAATCACGAAATGGGTAATTTGGACCCATTTTAGGTAATTTCATCAAGTTTGGTTAAATTGGAACATTTTTGGGGTAAAATTGGAACATTTTTGGGGTAAAATTGTAAAAATTTTTAGGGTAATATGTAACAATTTTTAGGGTAAAATTCTAACAGGTTTTGGGTAAAATAAGTAAAAATTTTGTTTTAAGTGGTCAAAAACATTTCGGTTGCCATGACAAATCGAATGGATAGTGCAACGTCTCCTTTTGGGCAACTTAATAACTCATATAGGTCTACATTACGCCCGACTTTGAACAAAATCGGCAATAAACACCTCGGGTACTCTCCTTGTCAGTAAACACTATAAATATTCGATAGTTTCTTAAAAATTTATAAATAGTCGTATATCTATAAAGGTTTAGATCCCTATTCGTTTCCTCTTAAATTATATAAATATAAACCCTTTATAAATTGACTAAACTAGAGCCAATTTAACGATATCAAACAATTTCGCTTTAAACAATCAAACTAGAAAATCATTAAGTTTGCCAAATCGGAAAATTATGCACCCCTTTCGCCTTTATCATTGACTCGCAATCACGTCAAACGCCTTTGGCTTTCTATCTCCCCGCTCAATCTATACTATTTATACGCTTATACATACGGTCAACTTTGATTACACGCTGGCTATTGTGCTTAATCAAGTTGGTCGTGGTATATACCAAAATCAAAATTATAATTGTTTCAACGGCTACATACAAACTACACCTTTTGATCGGACTTCACAATAGAGGCCAATAACCTTGACGTCTCCTTTTCCCAAGGATCAGTGACCCATAGTTTTTACATAAATAAATAATTGCAAAAATTATTAAACTAGCAGTCTATAAGCCACCGTATTTTTGAAAAAGTTATTATTTATTTATGGCTTACATGGTGTGATTAAGTTTTATCGCACGAGATAAACGGAAATAAAGAATTTACAATTTTGATCGATAGATGGCCTGGTAACACTCACAATTTGTCAGTTGTAATTGGTAACGTTTTACCTCAATTTCCGAATCGTGCACCAACTCATGAAGAAGTCGAGGGTCAGTTCACTTCCATGATTAAGTTGCACCCTTGATCGATTAAAATCGATCAAATCATGAATAAGATGATTAAATGGATTAAATCAGGATTAAATCGAGATAGGAATTAAGCCGATTAAATCACGATTAAATCGGGTTAGGGATTAAGCGGATTAAGATGATTAATTCATGATTAAGATGATTAAATCGCGATTTAGAAATAAATATATTCCAAAATTGGATTAAATCGATTTAATCACGATGAATCGATTAAATCACGATTAAGCTGATTAAATTGTGATTAAACAGAATAGCTTGTGATTAAACAGATTAACTTGTGATTAAACATATTAACTTGTGATTAAACAGATTAACTTGTAATTAAACAGATTAACTTGTGATTAAATCAAGATTAAAAACATTAAATCACGATTAAGCTGATCAGATTGTGATTAAACAGATTAACTTGTGATTAAATCAAGATTAAAAACATTAAATCACGATTAAGCTGATCAGATTGTGATTAAACAGATTAACTTGTGATTAAATCAAGATTAAAAACATTAAATCACGATTAAGCTGATCAGATTGTGATTAAACAGATTAACTTGTGATTAAATCAAGATTAAAAACATTAAATCAAGATTAAAAGATTAAATCAAGATTAAAAGGATTAAATCAAGATTAAAAAGATTAAATCAAGATTAAAAAGATTAAATCAAAATTTAAAAGATTGAATCAAGATTAAAAGATTAAATATTGATTAAATCAGATTAAAAATTTAATCGGATTTAAGTCCACCCGACATTTTCGACGTTACTATACGGAGCTTATCGAGAATTCCTGTTTAAATTATTATCTCCTATAAAGGCCAAATCAGCAGTATAGACTTCATTAAAATGAGGAAAGCCTTACATCCGGAATTTATCGGTTAATTAATACGATTGTGGGGAATGCTAAAATGTTCCCTGAGTCGATGCTATCATACCAAATGTACTGATGAAAACCCATACACCCTCGCTTTAAGGCAAAATCGCTTATTTCCATCGAGCTCACTGGTGGTATGGGCCTTACAGTGTTCACATTGGCAGTATTTCCTCGCTGGAAGCCGCTCCCGGAAAACTCTGGCTAGTGTGAACGAGATTTATGACTAAAATTTTCTGGTTTTAATTATATCGTTTGTTCTTTTTTCTTTTCCCGCGTGTAGAAAACCAGCTCGTTACGAACGCTCCTCAAGCGCGTCCACCGAACAAGAAAGTCGTCCTCGAATACGTCGGTGAGTTCTCATTCTCTCTCTATTTCAGTTTCTTTATTCCTTAATTGGACTGGGCTCTTTAGGACTGGCATTTTTTCCCTACTCGTTTAGTTAGGCGCGCTAAGAACGGGCATTTTCCCCCTACTCGTTTAGTTAAGCGCGCTAAGAACGGCCGTACAAAGACAGGGATTGGGGCTTAAGAACAAGCCAGATCGATACAAATTAATTGGACCCGCCGTAATTAGGGCGTTGAAAGAAAGGGCTCTTAACTTTGGAGCGAGTTTCTTTTGCGGGAAAGGCTGCAGGATTCTTCCATGAATTATTTATCGTTAAAGGATGTTCTACTGTCTGAAATCTCAACGCCAAGCTCGGGGTTTAATTCTTTTTGTTTTTAGCAAATTAAAGATCCATTGTTTGCACCATCTTTCTCGTTAGCGTTAGAACATCGCTAAGAAACCTAAAGAAAGCTTTAATTAATTCGAGATTGTTTATAAATAATTGTTAGCTTTGAAGGAGACGAGCATAAATTCAAATTATCAAGGGTTTCAAACAAATCCTTTGCAAAGAAAGCCGCTAATCTGTAAAGAGCTTTTCCAATCAGCTCGTGGGTGGCGCTGTCACAGTTGCAATCGTGTATTAGGTAGACAAGGAACATGCTTGTAATTATATTCCATAAGCTTGTCAGTTAGTCCAAATATTTGCTATAGCTTAATCTATAGCTACTAGTGGAGTTACGTGGAATTGACGTAATCCCCAAAAAGACACTTAAAGCAAATTAACAGACGTCCCTCCTAGGCCTCGGCACGGTTCATTGCACGCACTCACAAGTGCCACGAGGCAAAGAGCACGTAGTAGTAATAATGATTTAGTCTGAGCGTGGCAAATATGGATGAGGAATAGCAATAGCTTCAATAAAACATATTCAAGGAAATCGCCCAGAAGTAATATTTCCAAGAGCCAGGACATTGTCGTTTCCGGAAGTTAATAGGCTTAAAGTACCCCGAGACGATAAATTAGCCGAAATGCTATTCCTCTTCCATATTTTCCATGGTTTGAAGTCTGCCAAAAACGTGTGGTCTTTCTAAAAATGGCTCTCAGGAAACGTTCCACACTTTGAAGACAGGGAAATGATACACTTACTGCGTTTTCCATTTGACTGCTCTCGAGCGCTCTAGATCGCTCTCATCAACATTTTATGTTCCATTTGGGTGTTTGAATCTGCTCCGATCAATTTCACGTGTTCCATTTCACGTTCTCGTGTGCTCCGAGATCGCCCAAAACCGATCTTCCGATTTCGACGGATCAATGGATCGAGATCTAGATCGGAGCAAATTTTTGCGTGTTCCTTTTAGATTTATCGGCAAAATGGCAGACGAAGACGCGAAAATTCAAACTACTTTCAGACGAAAAACAACAACGCGCGGGAATATGTTCTTGGAATGTTCCATTTGGGTCTTACTCTAGCCACTGCCAACTTTAGCGGACAACCCATTCGTTGAAGTTTCTATGTTAACCTACGAGCAAAGTATGAGTTGAGCGCCCCTAGCGGAATATTATTTTTAGAATAGTTTTTGCACTGAAGCCAATATAAAAACTGTATGAGTTCAGCTTGTTATAGCTGGCGAATGGATTGGCCGCTATATCCCGAGATCAAAGTTGACCGTGCTCTATTCGATTGGCGCGAGATCTATGACGTCGGAGACACATTCGGGGCGAATCTCGAGCAATCAAATGGAAAACGCTATTATGTGAAACATAATTATAAACGCGTACCAAAGAAGAAGTAGAGAACAAACTTGTAAAGGCGCACATGCGTGGTTTGGTTTCTTTTGGTGTGGGTTCAGCGACCGAAGTTCGAGCGTCGGAGAATGCGAAAGGAGGCATCAAGTACGAGTTGGTTCTGGCCGAGCCCTCCGTGGACACGCCGCAGCTCAAGACGAGCGCCATCCTCCCCAAATACAACCTCTCCATTGAGGAGATTGAAAAGAAACTCAAAGCTGCCGAGGAAAGGAGACAGGTACGAACATTCCCACGCGTACAGGGATCTTTCGAAAAGTTTCCCAAATCGTTGCATTTTTTACAAAACTATGAAACGTAGAAATTCCAATTAAAATTTTTGAAAAATTGCATTTTTAGACTAAAGGTGCTAAAACCAAAAGTGTTAATGAGTAAAATGTTAAGCATTATGGAAGAGCTAAGAAAAAAATTCTTCACTAACTGTTCTGAAAACAGTGCACTTAATTGAATTTCGAGGATTGGTATATTAAATTTGAAATTGTTATGCAAAGAAGCTATTTCTTTGGTAATGATCTACAAATGACAACTGAACCTCTTTCGTCCAGTAGCTAGCATAATATGCATTTGTTTTTCAATTTGAATTTTCTAAGTTTATATTTCTGCCTAAATTATAACAGGCCTTTCTATAAAATAAGCTACGCTTGCTGAACTGGTTTTTATTCGTTACGAAATATGCAGAAGAACAGTTTTTAAACATTATGTCCAGGGCTTTTCGTATCAAAACGTCTTTAATACGTCACCCGTGACGCACTAGCAACATCAAAACAAGAAGGCCAATGTTAATTTAATAGAAAGGCCTATTATACCCCGAAAACCGAAAAAGTCAACAGTGTGCCTTAGGCAGGTTTTGAGGAAAATGCTCCGAGACCTTATTCTAGCGAGTATCGTAACGGTAATTATTAACAACGTATCCTCTTTCTAATTTTATCCGCGTGGTGGATGAAATGGCATATTGTAGCAAGCCGAGGCCCGAAAGTTGACGAACATTAATGAGCAGCTGAGTCATTTGCAAGAAGTTCAGCAGAAGAAGCAAGTTCACAACACCCAGTTTATGCACACGGCTCAGGAGAGCCTCCAACAAAGAATGGAGATCAACAAGGAGAAGAGAGAGGCTTACATCCGAGCCATCCAAGAGAAGCAAAGGGGATACGTAAGTAGCTTCGTCTCCCATCCTTCCATCCACTGTCTCTGTCTTATTTACCTTTTAAAGTTTTACCGTCGCGTCTCTCAAATCCGGCTAGATCCCGGGTTGTCTTATTTTAGAAGTCCCGTCAACATTCAACTACGCCGGGAAAGTGAGGGTGCCGATTAAACAAAATAAGATTTCAATTTCCTTTCTCCTTCAGCGTGGAGATGGAGTACTTCCGGTGATTTGACAAGGCTTACCTCATATTGACGGAGCGCATGGGGAAGGATCAAATCAGTCTGGGGTTGGGTAACCACCGTACGCGCTAGTGTAAATATAGGGTATCGGAAAAAAGGTGCCACCAGAATCTTTCGTGTCTGATTTAACAAGTAGTTTTAGTACAAGAAGAGACATTGTAAGTTTAGGCTATACACTCTTTTATATCCTTATTTGTCTGATTTCAAATAGTGCATGCATTGAATTTTTTTTTTGTAATGAGAACTTGTAAAAATGCTCTTCACTTTTAGATTACACTCTCCTTTAGTGCTTAAAATAGTTTTGACAATTTTAAATTCAGTAATAATTTAGTACTGAAATATTTAGTATTAGTATTCAAAGTAGCCCTCGGAACTAAAGACGCCAGATTCGCGCAAAACTATAATTGTCTCATTAACTAATTAAATAATAAACTGACGTTCGTTTCACGTATTGACACATCAGTGTTGTCTTTGAAATACTAATCAGGAAGATTAAAAACTTCAAATTTAGCTTTCTTTACTATTAAATGATTTCTTCGTAAGTAGAAAATGGAGTAAACATTTTAACCACTTAAACCAATCTCATCAACACCGAGGGGCAGGTCACTTCCATTTTTGGTGCGTCTTAATCATAGTAAAATGATTAAATCAGGGTAATCGTGATTAAATCAGGGTAATCGTGATTAAATCAGGGTAATCGTGATTAAATCAGGGTAATCGTGATTAAATCAGGGTAATCGTGATTAAATCAGGGTAATCAAGATTAAAAAATCTGATCACGGTTTAAACGAGATTTAATCATTCTAATCAGGATCTAATCTTTTTAATCAGGATTTAATCATTTAAACGAGATTTAATCATTCTAATCATGATCTAATCTTTTTAATTAGGATTTAATCATTTAAACGATATTTAATCATTTTAATTAGATTTAATCATTTTAATTAGATTTAATCATTTTAATTAGATTTAATCATTTTAATTAGATTTAATCATTTTAATTAGATTTAATCATTTTAATTAGATTTAATCATTTTAATTAGATTTAATCATTTTAATTAGATTTAATCATTTTAATTAGATTTAATCATTTTAATTAGATTTAATCATTTTAATTAGATTTAATCATTTTAATTAGATTTAATCATTTTAATTAGATTTAATCATTTTAATTAGATTTAATCATTTTAATTAGATTTAATCATTTTAATTAGATTTAATCATTTTAATTAGATTTAATCATTTTAATTAGATTTAATCATTTTAATTAGATTTAATCATTTTAATTAGATTTAATCATTTTAATCACGATTTAATCAATTTAATCGAATAGAGAATTTATCATTAAAATCAAAACTAAAGTACGATTTAATCATTTTAATCAGATTTAATCATTTAATCATGATAAAATCAGATTTAAACATTCTAATCATGATTAAACGTGATTTAATCAACTTAATCGTGATTAATTTTAATTTAATCAAAATAATCACGATTAAATCGAATTTAATCTTTTGAGGGGTGCGTCATTAATCAAGGAAATGACCTGCCCCTCGATCAACACTCAAAATGTAGCACTCAGATCGGCTCAAAATGTTTCGAAATATGTGTGGGTTATTTACGGTTTGAACTTTTACTTAATTCGTTTTCAATGGCAAATTTTTCCTGAGGTACATTATGCACTGTTATAAAAGGGTTACATTTAAAAGCTTAGGACAAAAAGGAAACAGGAATAAAAAAATTGTCGAAGGATATTCTCGAATAAATCAACTATTAAGGGGGACTGGTAGGCGTGTCTCGACTAGGCACGGGAATCGTGGCGCGAGACTGGCGACTTGCGGGAGCTCAAAATATTCGAAATAGACGAAGGGGTTAAAAAGAGGGGCTAGAGCACGCTCACGGTGCCTGGCTTGGACCCAAAAGTCCGCTCGCACACCTGCCTTGTTTTTCGTAGCAATGCGGCTCAATGCAGGAAAGGAAATTACCAGTACACGCGGGTTAGAATAAGCTGGATTTTCGTAATCTGGGCGGACCCCCTCCCGTACCTACACTTTTCGTTTCCACAAAGACTCACGTCATGTTTCGGGCTATAATAGCTCCTTGCAATGCGGAATCATTCTGATTTGGTTAATAGCAAGGTTTTATTATTCTAAAAACAAGTTGATTAGATAATATTTCGACACAACGCAAAGACATTTAAGACAATGACGTAACGGTAATGGTGTCTCTTCTGAGTAGTTGGGGTTTAAATTATGAGAAATCGAAAGAAGGTGAGACGAATTATGGGGAGGAGCCCCACCCATTTAGTGCTCGGAATTGTTTATTCAATATCCACAAATTTTCCGATTTATTTGGTAAAAAGAATATCATTTTAACTTATTTAATTATGTTTTTTACGCAACCAAGCATTTATTTGAATAAAAGTTGTATTTATTTAAATAATTGTTTGTTTTATTTAAATAATAGACTTATTCACTTTCGATTATTTAAACATTTTACAATTTTTATTCAACTATTGGTTATTTTAATAAATATTATTTAAATATCGCCGAGCTTATTTTATTCATGGATAAAAATTAATCGAATGCCGAGCACTACACCCATTTTCCTTCTAAAAACGGACCCACAACGTCGGTAACATTTCACATTTAAGATCATTATGTCTCAATTTTGATTTAACATTTACCATCAAAAACTGTTACATATAGATTCGACAATCATTCCTAATTTAGATTGAGTAATTTAGGAAATAAAATTTAAGTTAGTTTTGCTCGAGATAGCTAATTCTTTATTTGATAGAGTGAATTTCGCAACAACATGCTATTTATATAATATCCCTAAACAGTTTAATTTATAAATTTTACATCGTCAGGCGGATTAATACACGCGGTAAAGTTTTAACCGTGATGCGATGTAGCCATCCGCGATTTGAGGCAAAATTATCTCCCATTGAAAATTGTCTCGATACGAAGTTATGTTTCGTTTTAAGGGCCTTAAGAGTTACTTCTTTCTTAAAACATACTTTATACTCTTTTGGTAAAAGTTACAAGGAAAAGAAAATGTTTTGCGGGAGTAAATGCAAAAATAAAGGCGTGGCACTGGAACTAAATTTCTAAAAGGCAACGACCACGGTTTCCTTGCCCCCTTTAACCTGTAAACTAGCCTGATTGTTCATTCTTTTCGCCCCCCCCCCCCCCCACCAACGGCGAGTAAAGTTCTACTGTTAATTAACACGAATCGATTTTTTTGGTTAATTTACGGCAGGTGGCGCGCGTCCAAGAAGTGCGCAAAAATTTGGACGCTCACCAACAAGAGATGCTGGACTCGATCACCAAGAAATTGGAAAGTGCCTCGGGTGTACGGGAAGCACAGCTCTTGGCTCTCCAAAAAAGACTTCGGGAACACGTAAGTCACACTTCCTGCATTTACTTTCAGTGGAAACCCTGTGAATGTTCAGTAGCTAAATTTCCAAAAATTCTGTAATAAATTTTACAAAAACCAAATCTCTGATTTGCTATAAGTATCGATAACGATGGCTGCGTAGATTTTGCAAGTTATCTCTACCCTTTCCGTAAAAACTTGTAGAGGTTAACGCTAATAGCGAGCCACCTGAATTAAAGGCAATAAACAGTCGCTAGATGACTTGGGCCTATGGTGGTGCCTTGGGTATTAGCCTAGCTGATTATTATTATTATGTAAATTAAATCGCATATTTTTAATAATTTTATAAATAATTTTTAGCCTAAATTGGAAATGCACTCAAAACAGATTTTAAAATATAATTTATTTATCAAAATGTATTTAAACCTTTAAACTAGAGGGTTAATCAAATCAAATTCATGATCGGTCAAAAATAGCAATGCGCGTGTGCAGTAGAGGCTCATATCAAAATATTAAACTATCGATAGTAAGGGATTTTAAAGAAATGCTTAGACACGCGGTTGATCGTGCCAATTTAAGCGTTGGGCACCAAAAATAAACAGATATTTGTCGTCCACTTAAGCATTTAGTTTATGATTTGACTAAAATACCGGATATAGCTTAACATACCACTACTTAAAATTGAACTTACACAATCGATGGTTTGATATTTCGATATCTGGTCCTTCTCCATATGCGCATTGCCATTTTTGACGGATGGAGATTTTTAGTCATTATATCCAAAATGATATAATTCATCACATTCACAGGGTTTAACTAAGAATGCACCTATTTCTACCTATGGAGAATGACTATGTCGAAACAATATTTTGCATTTTTTTTCCAATCCCTCTCTAATGCTCTTAATCCACAGGCACAATAGAGCTTAAAATCCAGTTTAGGTCGGTTTGAATGCCAGTTTTGACCGCCAAAAATAATTCTTGGTTCACACGTGCGAAATCGCTTCACCCCGGTTCGCTTATAGCCAAGGCTTAACGTTATTTCAAACTATGACCAGAAATTTGAAAATACTCAAATGTATCCCAAAACAATTAACTAATCATGTTTACTATACATATAGTAATATTATTTGACATTATTTAGAATTGTATTCCCATTACTTCCCCGCCTTGTCGTTTTGAAGGCGAATTGAACGAGTAATGTTGCTTCCCGAACCAACACGAAGCGATTTCTCACGCTGGTTCAGCGTTGCCAGTTCCTGAAACTCACACTATCGTACCAGAGCTAAAAAATTATCGATTTCAGAAAAATATTATCGTATGCCTGAAAACTGGCGGTTGAGATCTTATGTTAAAAAGTGGTAGTTTTAACTGGATTTCAACTAATTAAAAAACTTATCGTACATTATCGTACGCGTGAGCTGAATTATCGAAAAATGCGTACTATATAATACGCCATAGAAAATATTGAAATTATAGACGTGTACGATAATCATCGTACGTCTGGCAACGCTGCGCTGGTTTTGAAAAATAGTTATCTAAAACGAAGCGATTTAAGGGGTAAGTGTGAACCTAGCTTTAGAGCTAGGAGCAACAAACAACACCCTACACAAGGAGAACGCAACCCATCAAAAGTCATGCATTTTCTGGTGCACAGTTTTAATTAGTTAGACGCTTTAGCGCCTGCTGTAGTCGGAAGGGGAAAATTCGGAAATTGTCTTCCCCCCCGCCCGTAAAACGTTCAGCGTAAAAGTTCGTCCAATGCGTTAGCCTGTTTAAAGGCTAGCTGCGTTCTCCTTGTGTTTGTTGCTCCTAGCTTTAGAGTAAGCTGTGGATAAACTAGACCTCGGTATCCGACATCGTCATTCTCTATAATTAGAAATAAATATATTCTGGATTTAACTATAATTTATTTCTCATTATTCTAAAACAATTCTTGCATCTGATTCCTTTCTGTCGCAGGATCAACACGTGGAGGCCGTACGCCAGAACAAGAAACTGCACGCCAGAATCGAAGCCTCCTCGGGTTAGGACGTAATAATACAAACGTTGCTGATAGCAAATATTATTTAACCAACCAAAAACAAAAAATAATTAACTAAAAAAAAGGAATTAATAAAATGATAGCTCTCGACTTTAACAAAAAAACAGCTGACAACGCCTCTCGCTATTTTTCAAATTCTCACCCGAAAAGAATTGATTACCCCCACCTTAAACAATACGTTTGAGAGACTAAAAAAATACGGAATTGATAATATAAAAAATAAATTGGAAAAAAAAATCAACCCCACTTTAAGTTTAGAACGAGGATCTAAAAAATGAACGCCTACGAATTAGCGAGGGGGACTTCAACCCAAAATATTTCTCTCACAATTTGCCTGTTGTACCTTTTAGTTTTTTGGTCGAATATATTGAAAATGATGTAAATTCACACCTCCAAATTTTCGTATAAACGTTTGACTATATCTCAAATTATACTATATATAGCGTCGTTTTTTTATTTTATTTTTTTATTCGTTGTGGCTTTTAGTGCCGAAATGGTTGAAATAATTTCGGGAAAAATTGTGCGTAAGTCATAAAATTGGTCGGGGTTGTATGCAATAAGTAGAGTGTTTATATCGAGATATTAGATGTAAAGGAATAAGATAAAACATTCGCAAATATTCAAAAGTCAAAGGCATGCTATGGTGAAGATTCACTGACAATGCCGCTTGTTTTTGAGGGGTCGGACATTCAGAAAAATTCAAAAATTTTTTCTTTTTAAATAATGGATACAAATCCACAAAAATCCTCTAAAAATCCAAAAATACATGGAAAAATCCAAAATCCTGCGAGGATTTTGAATTTTTAAAGAATTCTGGATTTTTAATAAATCCACATATCCACAAAATTCAGTAGCAAATTTACCATAAAAAAATCCCACAAATCCATCAAAAATACAAACCCGTGAATTTTTTAAAAATACATTGGAATTTCTGAAAAATCCACCAAACCAGGAAAAAAATCTACTAATCCACAAAAACCATGAGAACAATTCACAAATCTACAAAAAATCTCGCAAAAAATTCAAAAATACATAAAAAATGCAAATATCTGGATTTTTTTAAAATACAGCTGAATTTTGGAGAAATCCAGAAATCTATAAAAACAATCAAATCAGTGGATTTTTTAAAAATGCAACCGTATTTTTGGAAAATCTACAAAACCAGAAGAAAAATCACAAATCCACAAAATCCATGAATAGTATACAAAATGCAAAAGAAAAAAAAATCATAAATCGACAAAATAAACAAATACACTAAATACAAGAAATTAATCTAAAAAAAAATAATAGAAATCCGGGAATTTTTTTTTAAAATGCCGTTGAATTTTTGAAAAATTCACAAAACACCTTAGGAAA
Source organism: Leiobunum rupestre (assembly GCF_980474605.1). Classification (NCBI taxonomy): domain Eukaryota; kingdom Metazoa; phylum Arthropoda; class Arachnida; order Opiliones; family Sclerosomatidae; genus Leiobunum; species Leiobunum rupestre. The sequence goes on from NC_143390.1 coordinate 43,691,387, forward strand.
AATTAACAAAATAACCAAGATAAAAAATTATAAAATCCACAGAATCCTCCACAATATATCCAAACCCACGTTCTGAATGTCCAAGCCCTCGCTGATTTTCTACCGTACTTGATTTCAAATATCAGCCTAGTCTGCTTTTTACCGTTTTGGTAGAAGAAAGTAGACGATTACTATTTAAAAAGCGAGTCAATTCCAAACGTTTATACGTGAAAATAACGTATTTATAGGTAAAGGATTAAAAAAAAAGACTTGAAGGAATTTGGTAGTGTTTAAAATGTAGATTAACAGCACTGCCAGGTTTAACTCATAAATTGCACTTAGTTCAATTTTCCCCTCACACCGACCTCGTATTAAAAACCAAATCTTGAAACAAAAAAACAATAATGAATAAAAAAAAATTACTTAACGAAATAGATTATCTGACATTTCCAAATTTTTTTAGATGTAACAGTTGAATTACTGGAACCTTTGGAGGTTACCTTCTCAGTTAACGAATCTTAACCGAAAAAGGTAGGCCTAACTCGAAAAAAGCCAAACCATTTCCAGCCTAAATAAATGAACTAGTAGGAATCCTTGATAAATATTTTCCCAGCCCATCCCCCTTGTTTTCATTTCATTTGGGTCAATATAACAAAGAGCTTTTGTGTATTTTTGTTTCTCATTTTTATTAAAATAAAGCTGGGCCAAGCTACAAAATTTGGTCATTTCTAATTATTTCCCAATCCATACATATAAAAAAGGCATGTTTTCACACCAGGATGTTGTTGAATCGGGAGAAATGAAACGGTGCAATTATAGGCCTATAGATCAGAAGGCTTGAGTCTTGTTCTGTGGTGGCACTTGGCTGAACGTATGCGAATGATATAAAAAAACACATGGAAATGAAAGAGCTTTTGAAAAATTAGACATTTAAATAAACCCAATTGACAAAATTTTCTTTTCTACATGTGCAAGTCGCCGGGAATTACGCTGTGAAATGAAGTGAAGGAATTTCCGAAATAAAACTCGGATTAAATGTGCTTAAATACATATAACCCAAAATTTGGTCATTATATAAGCTGAGTATGCAGATATCTTACTATCAATTCACCACGGTTAATCAATTATTATTTCTTTGAATACACTTGATTATTTTAAATTTTATTTTAAATTTTTAAAGTGTTGTTGTTTTGAGTTAAATTACGCTTATAAATTTATCCGCCATTTGGTGAGAGCTTGGAAGTGGACTCTAACGTATAGTCGATAGTCAAACGTTTGTAATGAATTAATCACGAAAATAAATAGCTATTCGCCTCAACCGCACTTTGTAAACAAAACGTAGATTTCATTCAATAAGGTAAAAGCCTCATGCTTAGCGGAAATTATTAAACACCCGAGAACATTTGATTCATTCGACGATTTAATTATTATAATATGAAATAGGTATTATATTTAAAAAAAACACACATTCAAAAAGATAAAAACCAATGGAAAAGTTGCCTTTTACATTAAGTTGTGATTTGCATATCTATCAGGCCTACGTGGAAAGTGTACCAACGCTACGGTATGAAACCAGTAATATTAAACGTTTAGTGTAATAATGAAAAAAGAATATACGTTTTGTACATAATTCAATTGTTCGTGTCTATTTTGATATTCCATGCTCGGTGTTAGTCATTCTCGTATATATTAAAAAAAAAATATGAAATATTAATTTCACGGAAAATTTAAGTTTTAAGATATCGGATTGATTGACGATATATAATATGGTCTATTTTCATAACAGCGATTTGTAAAAGTTGATGGGTTTCGTTTCATTATTTTGTGTACTTAAACTATTCATGTGTGCTTTAACAAGATTAAAACATTTTGTTTTTTTCCTCGTCTAAAGAAAATTATGGATATTTATTTAAAATTTTTAAAAATAAAATTTACAATAAAAAAAACCGTCAACCTTTTCGAAACATTTTCCTAATTTTTATTTTATCTGGCTTAAGGATCCGGAAGTTCCAAAACCACAGTTTATTTTCGAAAGACTGGTAGGCCCATAAATATCAATAATAGTAATAACAACAACAATAATAATATACAAAAATTAATATACAGAAATACGCTACGACACAGTTTTCGAGATTGCGGTTTATAATTTTGGGGAGAAGATTTATTTCTATTTGAGTAGGTTGTAATATTAAATGACATTTACTAAAAAAATGATTAATGAAATGTAAAAAAGTATGCGACTGCGAAATAAAAATAAAAATATTTGTGTAGTAGCTTTATTTTTTGAGAATTTAATTAATACTGACGGCTGTAGTTCTTTCGCGGTTCGTGTTTTTCTTAATTTAGTATTTTTAAGGACGCCAAGGACTAGTTCACTTTCTTTTAAACAATTAAGTTAACCTTCATTAAAAGTGTGAATTTCAATAAAATATTAAAATCTATTATCAGAAAACTATATATGTATGTATATGCTTAAATAAAAAGGCTATATCAAGAAATAACATCTTGGTCGAATCATGGACCAAGAATCTATAAGGGGACTCGCTGTTCCCGATATTTGGACACGGTAGGCGTGGCCTAAATCAGATGGCTTACCGAGGTACATCAGCCGCTTTGAAGCGCCTCAAGAATTCTGTTCAACTATCACTACAATAATCCTAGTCGGGGTTTAGGTGACAGTATATGCGAGAAAGTTAGGTTAGGTTTAGTTCATTAAATGGATTTCAGTGAATTTGATTAAAATACCTCAGCCATACGCGGCTTACTGGTTATATTTACTTAACAAAACATTTTATTAATTACCATTACTTAAATTTTAAAGAACCAATTTCAAACATAGAAGGTCTAAAACTTACTAAATTTATTATTAGTACAGCGGGAATTTAGAACAATATTCCTTCCCAAAAATATAGCTCTCAATGAAAGTAATTAATTAATCATAAATTATTTTCGTACAAAAATAATTGTTTAAATAGTAAAATCAGTAACCATACGACTTAAACATTTATATTTTTATTATTTTTGAATTCAATGGATTAAAAAAACGTTTTAAAGATAAAAAGTTTAAAAACTAATTATGTTAATGAAAAAGGATAAAAAAGCTAAACCCTAATCAAAATTAAAGAAATTTAAGAATTTAAAGAATAAAAATAGCATGGTTATTGAGAGTCATCGGTCGAAACGAATATTGAAAATAACCAAATAATTGAGCACCAATGGATGACCATGGGATTAGGAGCCAGCTGTAACCATATGAAACCGCAGGGTGCATTCCAGCTTACGTTAGCAAATCTTTCCGGGCCTGGAATTATCGATTTGCTCGGCAGCCCTGATTAAAGATTTTTTTAAACTAATAAACTGAAATTATTAATTAATTAACAGTCTAGTAATTTACGCCTGAAACTAGTTGGTTTCTTTATTTTCTATCGTAATCTAAAAAGGTATTTAAAAATGCAAAGAAAATTTGCCTACAAAAAACGCAACGTAACAGTTCATTTAAAACGTTTTAAATTATTTTTTTTATTTATTTGTGGACGGACTTCCTGTACATGTATATTTTAAATTAAAACGTTTTTAACAAATTGCGGTTTTTTAAATGGTTATTTTAAACATATGCTTCTAATTTTTGTTTTAGTTTTCTCGAATTTGTTCAGAGAAATTTTATAATTAACCCTATAATTATTATTTTTTAAACTTTAAAATTGACGAACCAACTCAAAACTATACAATTTAACAATTTTTAAATACTTTTTTTATTAGAATGGTGTAAGATAAATGGTTGGAATTTGTTTTATTTGGTTAAACAGTTAATAGCTTAATATTAAGATATTGGTCATTTAGACCATTAATTATTATTTCATGAAAATTAAATTTAAAGTGGGCATTTTAAGTCACACTTTAACTATCGTTCTCAATACTTGTAAAACATAATATAATAGTTTTATATTATTTATTACTTGCTGGGGTCCGGCCTTCTGAAAAACTAAATGTGTACGCTTAGAGGGAATATAACCTTTAGTATTTCTGCCACCCTCTAAAGCTACGTTCACACTTACCCCTAAATTAGCTTCGTTTAGATAACTGGTTTTTAAAACCAACGTGAGAAATCGCTTCGTGTTGGTTCGGGAAGCAACTTGTCCAAGTCCGCTCGCTCAGAATCGCTTTCAAAACGACAAGGCGGGGAAGTAAAATTGCTCGTATTTTCAAAAATAATGGGGATAAAATTCTAAATAATGTCAAATAATATTACTATATGTATAGTAAACGTGATTAATTAATTGTTTTGGGATACATTTTAGTATTTTCAAAATTCTAGTCATAATTTGAAATAGCGTTAAGCCTTGGCTATAAGCGAACCGGGGTGATGCGATTTCGCACGTGTGAACTAAGAATTATCGTAGGCGGTCAAAACTGGAATACAAACCGACCTAAACTGGGTTTTAGGCTCTAGTGTGAACGTGGCTTAAGCAAAGAGTATAACTACCTAAGAACGATTTTTTAAATTTTCGGCGCGAATTTTCAACGGTCACAACGCGAGCCTCAGCTTCTTGCTTTAACTCACGGAAAAAGCAGGCATTCAATTTAATTTTCTCTACCGTATAAATACTCCGGCCCTCAAGGGGTCGGAGTGTGCAATAACTGGTGGCTTTACCGGGGAGTCGGGGTCCGGCTCTTGTAACCCGTAAGGGCGGCGGCGCACTGGGAGATGTTAGCTCCGTCCAAAGGGTCCTATCTCCGACCTCCGACTTCGGTCAGGTGTGGGCTGGATACTGGGCTTCGGCCCAGGCTAATGGAGAGGGGCCGGGCAAACTGGCCGCCTCGGCGGATTGAGTTGCCTGCTGTTGGGCGGCGGGCCTCCATATGCGGGCACGGCGGTCCTGTTTCCCGGCCTTTTGGGGCCCACCGGGATCTCCGGTGCCAGCTGTGCCGGGTTACTTGGGCTGCTGTGTGCTCGTCGTTCCCCTTTAGGAGCTCTCTCCAAAGGGCTTGGCTCCTTACCTACGTAGGTAGGGTGTCGGCTGGAGTTGCTACCGCATCCACTCTTACTCCCACTGCTGTGTGCGAAGTGGGGATTGGTCCACCCATTGCTGCACCTTCTGCTGGGTTGAGTGGCTTGCGTCGAGGGTGCGACCATCACTAGTGGGGTTCTACTACCCATGCTGGATTTGTCACCTGTCCGGGCTTGTGGACGCTGGCGTAGGGCATTCTGATGATAGACCTCCGGTGGTGTGGTTTCAATCTTACCGGTACACCGGGCTACAAATTCTGACACATAAATACTCCTAAGTAAATTTCAAACTCTAATTCAGAATACGTCATCCCTTTTGCAAAACGCGGTTTTCGTCATATTAACGATTTTGCAACGTGTAGTGAAATAGCTAATGGGCTAATTCGAAATCCGAAATCAGCCACTCCTCGGCCCCTTTAAAGTCGCCTTAAAGCAAACCGGATAAACTTGCTAATGAAACGAAGCGAGGCTCTCATGAATTTTGCGCTATAGTTTGGATACATTCATCATTCAAAATCAATGAGAATAACGCTTCACAGTGTTATTTTAGAACTACCAGATCTACCGAAACCAAGGAAAACATGGGTAGTTAAGCCAAAGGCAGGGGAATATTAATAGATAGAATATAAATATATAGAGACTTGGCACTCCGTAGCTTTGGCCATGGCCGCCCTTGTGGTCATATTTTTTCTCCCCACGATAAAAACTATTGAAAAAAATCTGTGACGTAGCACTGCCAAGTCCCTATTCCGAGTCCTCCGAGAGGTGTAAATTTCAAGGCAAAGGCAGATACTGTCTCCAAGGGCAGGAGGCTAATAAGTCTGTACTCTTCCGAGACCTCCCCTTTGACTGAGTATAACAAATATCATGGGAGAGAATACGGGCGTGCTACTGTATTGCCCTCCGATTTGGCGTGGGAGGGTGCTTTTGCGAAAATTTGTTTGTAAAATAATTAATTATTTAATTAATTAATTAATAATAATTAATTCAAAATCAGATATGACAATTTCCAAGAATTGATATCGTTCTTACCGATATACAAATCTAAATGATTCTATCAAAGTGCAAACACTGGGTACAACAAAGGGTGGGGTGCATTTGGCCGACTCCGCATTTGGCCGACTCCTCATTTGACCGACTGCTCATTTGGCTGACTGCTCATTTGAACGACTGCTCATTTGACCGACTGCTCATTTCACTTACTCTTATACTATAGCCTGTCCTTATCTATGTCTTTAGTGTTAGGTTGACTTATAGAACGGGCAATGTATTCTAAGTATTGGCGCCTGACGGCGCCGCGCACTCACTTCGCTCGAGCGCTGGGAGGCCGGACCGGCGCCCCCCCAGTCCCGTTCTTTATAACCAAGCTGGGCCTTCTAAAACGCGACCTAGAGGACAGTACCTAGCCAAACGCACCTAGTATCGTCTAAATGACATATGAGCAGTCGGCGAAATGAGTAGTCGGCCAAATGAGTAGTCGGCCAAACGAGTAGTCGGCCAAACGAGCAGTCGGCCAAACGAGCAGTCGGCCAAACGAGCAGTCGGCTAAATGAGTAGTCGGAAAAATGAGCAGTCGGTCTAATGCACTGTCCATTTGGCCGACTGCCCATTTGGCCGAATTCTCAGTCGGCCAAATGGACAGTCGGACAAATGTTCAGTCGGTCAAATGAGCAGTCCATTTGGCCGACTGTCCATATGACCGACTTCTCAGTCGGACAAATGTGCAGTCGGCCAAATGGACAGTCGGCGTAACGTGTATTTTGTGGTCGGCCAAATGAGAAGTCGGCCAAACGAAACTCTCCCACAACAAAGAGTATGGAGGAAATAGAGATAAAACAACCGGGAGAGGTCGGCAACGAAACGTTCACCACCGAGGGGGTTGAGTGGTTGACAATGGGGAAAACATCTGTAAACCGAGCTTCAAAATAGCTACCGCTGCTCGACATGAAGACGGTGAGGTAGCTCTTTTTCAATAGATACCGCTAGCGTCGAAATAAAAAAGGCGATACTTATAGGTACCGCTCGCGTTGATTGGATCGTTTGTAAATTGGTCAATAACATAAATTACAACAATAATAAAAAATATTTTTACATGGGATATATAGTTTAGGTTAAAGTCCACTAAATAGAGTATAAGCTGTCTAACTATAATACTCTACAATGGCTCTGAGACTCTAACGACGTTATCATTTGGCTATTTTAATTTTGAGCTTCCTTTGTCATAAATAGATGGCACCACGCTCTCCAGTAAAGTCGCGTTTTTAGAAGAATCGGATTGATTCATGGCCATTTCTAACAACAGGGGCCTTTTCATAATACAAGCTAGGAATATGAATGTCCCATCCTCCTAGATACAAGTGGCAATGATGGAGCCGCCACTTGCTTTTCTCCATGCTTTAACAGCCATGGAAGTGTAGCGCGACGCTGAGGGAGTCTTTACTCCATCTAGTGGAAGAAAAAGCTACTAAACATTTTATATTTGCTTAAAACTTGCCTACACGTTAAGGAATTGCCAATGCTTACTATGGCCAACCTAAATAGAGAGTTTGATGATGTAAAATTAAAACTGGTTTTGATCTACTTTTGGAATAAAATCAAGAAAACAGAACCTGTAGACTTTAGTGTGGCACATGCAAAAATCAATGAACGATATAGCAACATAAAGTGTCATTTTCCCAACAAAGAAAATTAGAAAATAAATTACTAAAAAACATACTAATAAAAATAAGCAACATTATTATTTTATCGATGTATAAAAATTAGAAATATATTAAAATTTATCCAAGTGAGAAATACCTTCACGTTGCTTTACATAGGTGGCAGCACCATCTGGGCGCGTGAGCAACTAGAGAACTATTATTGGAAGGACTTTTGATACGGATAATTATGTCTGTCTGTAGAGCCAGAACGGATGCCAACGTTTCTGAGATTAAATCTACTCCTTTTGAAAATTTGTGAAGTGTATATACTTCGTCTGCAACATTGCTACAAATCTAGAAAATAGCATTTGGAGGTAAATCAAAATTAAGTTAAATGTTTGAGGAAAATTTAAATAAAATGTCATAGCATTAAATATTAAACTTACACTAGTTCCATTTAAAAAAATGGTTTCTGGTTCATTCAAGTACATAGTTTTTGCTTAATGAATAGACGCTTCAAAAAAAAATCTTCAAGGAAATTGCCAAGAAGTAATATTTCCAAGAGCCAGGACCTGCAAGTCACTGTTTATATAGTGTTTGTTAAAATAATTGAACACGGCGTTCTGTTCACAGGTGAAAATTTTACATTATTTCAAAACAGAAACTCGCTAGTCCTGGCTCTCGGAAATATTACTTAGTGACGATTTCCTTGAAGGATGTTTTAAGCGCCTATTATGCAGCTTATTCGCGGAATCGCGACCGAAACGAGTCTAGGTGGCGTAACGGCGCTAGCTTCTCAGTGTCCGAGGTAGCGCCTATAATCTAGCGTCTGCTACAGACAATTTTAAAGTCATAAGAAAGTTTTTCTTAAAGGAAAAGTCCAGGTTGGGTAAAACTTGGGTCTATTTGAAAGATCATGTTTAAATATACTCAAAAATAGCAGTCGTAAAATTGTATCTTTTTTAATGGCTTAGATTTAATAGCCAAATATGGGAAATTCATATTTAGATAAAAAGAGTTGGAATTCAATGCTTAAAATAGTTCGACGTCACATCTGCAGCTTTATTAATGAGTGCAATTACTAGGGAATAATTTCCCGTTTTGGCACTTTGGACCTTTTATTATGTATAAACTGGGTGCATATAAAGTCAAAGGGTAATATCAGGGGTATCCCAACGGTCTGTCCATCCTAATCAGTGGCGGACTGGCCATAGAGTGAACCTGCCCGATGGCAAGTGGGCCCCATGGACCGTTCATGAAGTGGGCCCCCTTAAACATGGTTGCTTTATAGTTGTTAGCTCTAGGGCCCTTGGTCTCCTGGCAACCAATAATATTAGACCCAGTCCGCCACTGATCCTAATACTTAAATTTTCTGATGACGGGCTAAAATCTTTACAATGAAATTTGATAATTTCAAATTTTAACTTCGTTCTCAAAGTGATATATCGTTCAAAGTTTCATCACATTTCGACAATAATGGTGCAAGATTCATTCAAACTGATCACTGCGTTCCAAAGGTGTTTCCCATTAAATATCCTTAAATGATCACCTTTAAATCATAGTTCTAAATACCTGAATTTACGAGTAACTACACCGTGAGAACGAATCAGGGTTTCTTAAATCCTTTATCTGGTTTATAGATCATTTTCCAGGTGAGCGCCGTTCATTTTTATTTCGCAGCCAGCCAATGAATTTTGTAATACGTGTGACGCCTTGCATTCGACGTAGTAGCGACACCTCCCGTTTTCTATAGGTTACATTCGTAAGACGGTGGCATGGGAAATACAAATATAATTTCCTGCTTTACCTTTAATTTAACCT